>NC_053425.1:34354825-34632446 GCF_007990345.1 Gossypium hirsutum | reverse complement strand
TTAACGGACTAACTGGTGCGGACGCTTAGTCGGAAGTCATGTTGCTTACGGCGATGAATGTGCATTTGTCTGTTCTACCAGACAGTGTGTTAGTAGCTGAATTAAAAGCTAAACCATTATTGACTCACAAATTCGTGAAGCTCAGAAAGTCGATGATGAATTGGTTACAAAACGGGCTAAGTGTTTTCCGAACGAGGAATCGGAGTTTCAAATTGATGATGATGATTGTTTGAGGATCAGAAATCGTTTGTGTGTTCCAAGGAATTCGGAACTCATTTCGATGATTCTGAACGAAGCCCATTGTTGCCGAATGTCAATTCACCGGGGAGTACGAAATGTACAACGATTTGAAACGTCAATTTTGGTGGCATGGTATGAAACGGGACATCTCCGACTTTGTTTCGAGATGTTAATATGTCAACAAGTGAAAGCGGAACATCAAGTGCTTTCAGGATTACTCCAGCCGATCATGATACCCGAGTGGAAATGGGATCGAGTCACAATGGACTTTGTGTCCGGACTGCCCTTGTCAGCAAGTAAGAAGGATGCGATATGGTTATTGTTGATAGACTGACTAAGTCGGCTCATTTCATCCCCGTACGTACGGATTTTTCATTGGATAAACTAGCTGAATTGTACGTTTATCAAATTGTGAGATTATACGGGTACCTGTTTCTATCTGTCGGATAGAGATCCGAGATTCACCTCACGATTTTGGAAGAAATTGCAAGAAGCTCTGGGTACTAGCTGCATTTTAGCACTGCTTTTCACCCCCAAACCGATGGTCAATCCGAGCGGATAATTCAGATACTTGAGGATATGTTGAGATGTTGCATCCTCGAGTTCAGTAGTTCATGGGAACGGTATTTACCTTTGATTGAATTCGCTTACAACAATAGTTTTCAATCAAGTATTAAGATGGCACCTTATGAGGCTTTGTACGGTCGTAAATGCCGTACACCATTGTTTTGGACCGAGCTCGGTGAAAGCAAATTTTCGGAGTTGATTTGATTAGAGATGCTGAACAGAAAGTAAAGGTAATCCGTGAAAGTCTGAAGGTATCCACGGATCGTCAGAAATCGTACGCAGATTTGAAACGAAAGACATCGAGTATCAGGTGGGAGACAAAGTGTTCCTTAAGGTTTCACCTTGGAAAAAGATACTCAGGTTCGGCCGTAAGGGCAAGTTGAGCCCAAGATTCATTGGGCCGTACGAAATCTCCGAACGAGTTGGTCCGGTTGCGTATAGATTGATTTTGCCCCAGAGCTTGAAAAGATTCATGACGTCTTTCATGTTTCGATGCTTCGACGCTATCGATCTGATCCATCGCACATAATTAGCCCAGCGGAGGTTGAAATTCAAGTCGACATGAGCTATGAAGAAGAACCGATGCGTATCCTAGCTCGTGAAGTGAAGGAGTTGCGAAACAAAAGAGTTCCGCTAGTAAAGGTGTTATGGCTCAAACTCGGGATCGAGGAAGCTACTTGGGAGACCGAGAGCTCGATGAAAGAACGATACCCAAACCTATTTACCGGTAAGATTTTCGGGGACGAAAATTTCTTAAGTGGGGGAGAGTTGTGACAGCCCAAAGTTGACCCTAGTCGGGAAGTGATTTCGGGACCGCTAAACCGAGTCACCGAAATGTTTGAATGTGATACTTATTGTGTAGAATATGTAATTATGAATGTGTGAAATTTCAAGCTTCAATTGGGTTGATTTCATGTGAATTTAGTCAATAGGACTTATGTGAGAAATTCTAAAATGTGATAGGTCAATGTGTGAGGACCTACTAGTGCATGTGGACAAAGGGGGGACTTGCATGTCAAATTCCCCCCTAATGAGTAGTGGCCGGCCATGACAAGGAAGGATGGGCAAAACATGTCATGAAACATGTTTTGTTAGTGGAAGAATAAAATAAGGAGTATGGGTAATAAAGAAATGAAAAACAAAAGAAAAAAAAATGTGTGTGTGGTGTTTGTCCCCCATTGCCGTGAGCTAAACAAGAGAAAGGGGGAATTTTGTTCATCCTTTTCTCATCTTCATGCTTGCCAAAAACTAGAAAGAAAAACAAAGAAAAATTTTCTCATCCTTTGGTTCATCCTTGGCCAAAAATTTTAAGGAGGAAAGAAGAAGAAAGGTGAAGAGATTCGGCCATGCATGTAGCTAGGCTAAGGTATGTTTGATGATGTTCCATGAGAGGCATGCATGTTTTAGTTGTTAGCTTGAGTTCTACCTAACCCATGGTCTAAATCTTGCTATGTGATGGAAATGGCACTTGACCATGGATGAATCATTCTTGGTTGATGTTTGATGTTGTGGTGATGAGGCATGAGGATGAGTTAAGATTCGGCCTAGGTGGAGGTTGTGTTAATGCCATTGCATGCAAAATATAAAGCTTGTTAATGATGCATGTGATGATGGCTTGATGATTCTTGAACCTCCTTTTTAGCATTTTTTTGTTGTGTGAGCACATATGTGCATTGGTTGCTAAATGGAGAAGAATCGGCTAGCAAGATGTGTGCTAAGGCCGAATGTAACTTTGCATGTTAATGAGCAATGCATGTGTTAAATTGATGAAAAGGGGGAGGATGCTTTACTAGTGTGTACATGTGTGTATTAAGTGTTGAAATCGACCCCAAAAATGGACATGCATATTCGGCCAAGGGCAAGAAATTAGCTAATATGTTGTGTTGATGCATGATTTTTGCATGTATGAGACTTTAATGTCTAATGTATAAATATGGGCTAAGTGCCTTGTGTTCATCTTTTGATGCCTAAAATGATGAAATCAATTTATTTGTTTGATTAAGCTCAAGAGCAAAGGGGAAATAAAACCGATAAAGGGAAGGAAAAAGTGGTTGAATAGCTAGCGGAATCGTTCGACAACACCCGAGGTAAGTTCTTGAGTAAGAGAGCTTAAATTTCGATGTGATTAAATCATGCTCTATGTGTGGCTATTGAGCTGAATGTGCAAGGACAATATGTGCCTTGTGTTTGAGTTTCGTAAACGAAAATGAAATATGAATGTGCTATGAATTATTGTTAGATGTGCATGATTAATTGAATGCTGTCCGGGCTAAGTCCCGAAGGCTTTGTGCTAAGTGAATATATCCGGATCAAGATCCGAAGGCCTTTGTGTGAGATACTAAATCCGGGTTAAGTCCCGAAGGCATTCGTGCGAGTTATTAAATCCGGGTTAAGTCCCGAAGGCATTCGTGCGAGTTATTAAATCCGGGTTAAGTCCCGAAGGCATTCGTGCGAGTTATTAAATCTGGGTTAAGTCCCGAAGGCATTCGTGCGAGTTATTAAATCCGGGTTATGTCCCAAAGGCATTGTGTGAGTTACTAAAACCGGGCTATGTCCCGAAGGCATTTGAACGAGGAGCTATATCCGGTTAAATCCCGAAGGTACGTGATTTGGTAATGAATGAGCTTGCTGTAAAATTCCAGCGAATACTCGAAAAACATCCCAATATGGGGATATGTTACGTATGTGTTGAATTTAATCGAGCCCTTACAAATAAATGTTCGCTCAGTTGATAAACGAGCTACCGGCCTTCGGCCAAGTTAGTTTATTGTGTATGTACATAAGGGTTGTTAATGTTGTGAAGCAAGTTTGATATCGGTAAATTGCGTATTATGAAATATTCCGTTTAGCTAAATGTGTGCTATTCTTTGTGCATGCTGGAATTCCTTGCTCAAACTTACTAAGCATAAATTGCTTACTCGTTACATTGCTCCTCTGTTTTATAGATTTTTGGTTCTCCAGCTATCGGACTCGGGATCTTGAAGTCGAAGCCGCCCACACTATCAAAGGCTCTTTTGGGTACTATTTTGGTTGAATTTTGTTATGGCATGTATAGGACTACCCATTGTTGTCTTTCGAGTACTTTATGAAATGTATAAGTGTACAGCCATGCGAAAATGGCTTGTAGAAGTGGAGTATGGCATTAGACCATTCGTATTTGTGAATGTATAGATGGTTTCATGATGTAACTATGTTGGAATGGAAGTGTTGAGCAAATGATCAGCCACTAGAATGGCTAAGTATGATCATATGTGGGCTTATGTATGACAAGGCCCTAGTTGGTCCATGAAACCCCAAATTAGGTAAGGTTCACTTTGAAAACAGAAGCTGATAGCAGTAGTGGTGTGGATTGGAAAAATCACAAGAATTCGTAGGAGTGGAATTAAATAGTGAATAAATTATGTAATCGAACCTTGATGAATCTACTTTCATATGGAAGTAACGAAACAATTATAGGAACAGTACAGAAAGAGATATTCGGGTTCTTGTGGAACAGGGCCAGAACAGTTTCTGGATTCACTGTTCCGCCTTTCGAAATTCACTATAAATTGACCAGAGATAATTAGGGGTCATACCATATATGTATGGATTTCTCTCTGAGTCTAGTTTCCATAGAAACAAACGGCATCAGTATTGAAGCTCTGTGCAGAGAGATATCCCAGTCGTAATGGGAAAAGGTCAGTGTAGTCGACCCCTGTAACATGGGAGACTTTGACTAATAAACTGTACTAATTGGCCTGACCAAAAATTCTAGAAAAAATCCATAGGTGGGGACATGAGTCTAGTTTCAGGGAAAAATCACAAAACTGATTTTTGAGTTGTGAAACTCAAGATATGATTTTTGAAGCGACTAGTACTCAGACTGGGCAGTGTCTGGAAAAAATTTTTCAAAGTTTGTTAACATCTCGTGTCCGACTCCGGTGTCGGTCTCGGGTTCGGGGTGTTACAGTACAAAGTTTGCAAACTACTTAGATTCATATATGGAATTAAACAAGCATACCACTTATGAAATCAAAGATTTCATCAAGAGATCAAAACTTTGACTTGAATAAAACATAGATGAACCTTGTGTTTATAAACATTTTAAGGGATGGAAAGGTGGTCTTTCTCGTTGTATATGGATGAAATTCTACTAATTGGAAATGATGTAGGGACGTTATCATTGGTTAAACTATGGTTGGTTCAATAGTTTAACATGAAAGACTTGGGAGAAGCTAATTTTGTTCTAAGTATTCGGATTCTAAAGGATCAAAAGAAAAAAGTGATAGCATTACCACAAGCTTCTTACATAAACAAGACATTAGAATGTAATATAATGATAGATTCTAAGAAGGCAACCCAACCTTCAGTATCAGGATTTCATCTTTCTTTAGAGGACTATCAAAAGACATCAAAAGAAAGAGAAAACATGAGAAAAGTTCCTTGTGCTTATGTAATAAGAAGTCTCATGTATGCTATGTTATGCATCTGTCCAAATATTTGTTTTGCAGTAGAGTTGGTGAGTAGATATCAGGCGAATCCTAGTCCAAGACACTAGCAAGCAGTTAAGCATATATTCATGTATTTACATAAAAGGAGGGTTTATATGCTTGTGTATCTAGAGGAGATCTTACTCCTACAGGATATACCGATTTTGACTTCTGAACGCGTTAGGATTCGAGTAAATCAACATCAGGTTGTGTCTTTGTCCTAGGTTGTGGGTCAATAGTGTGGAGAACTGTCAAGTCGAGTTATACTATGACTCCACCATAAAGATCGATTATGTGGTTGATTCTACGGCTACAAAGGAAACAATATGGCTTTGAAAGTTTCTTACGAATCCTGAAGTTATTCCTGGTATGCAAAAATCTATGACACTGTGTAACATCCCAAACCCTATCTGATTCACTGAATCCAGATTTCAGGTGTCACCAAACACAACATTTAACAACCTTAATCTATTTGGAAACTTTTACTAATTTACAACATTATCTCTCAATCATTCGAATACATAAATAATAAGAAAAATAAATGATAGTACCTGAAATAATTTATTACAAAGCCTTTCCATACAACTCCCTTACTTTACAAAAATACCTTAAGAAACAGACTTTTAAAGAAAACGCAACCCAATAACACAAAATACTATATACGACCACCACAACATTGTATGCATAATAACACGATACGCTTCTATCCTTAGCGCAGTCTTATTATACTCAAACCTGGAACAAAACATATATCATGAATAAGTTCATAAGAACTTAGTGAGAAAACACCATTTACCTTAGTTGATACTTAGATAAAATATATGATAGTTCATCATAGTGATCTTTTCGGTCTCAATCACTTGGTTTTCCTTCTAACGTATATTTTCCCTAGACTCAATCTTTCCTTTCTGTAAACACGCCAATTACCAAGTCTTGATCTGTACTCATTTCTGTATTCATTTGATGACTTTAATTCTTCACATATTTTCTTCACTCTTATTATTCATAAGTCTATGCAAATTATCTTTCGAAGACCAATGCGACTAGAATATCATTTCATACATATACTTAACCCAAAATTAATGTACACAATCATAATTCATAGGCGAACACCTACACAATTGGTGAAAACTTTCTTTAGACTTTCAGATTCACACTTTTGTTCAAAACATCCTTCCACTATTATATCATTTCAACCCAGTATCTCTTCAGTTTATTAAATTTCATTCGTCTCTTAATCATGTACAATGTTGAAGATATGGTCAACTGATAGTTTATAACACATTGATTTAACTAAGCACACCAAAGAGCCATACTGAATATGCCATAAAGTCTCATACAAGACACGCCATAAAAGCAATCCATTTAGGATACGCCACAAAGGCATTCCTTTTAGAGTACACTACAAAGACATTCCTTTCAGAATATGCCGCAAAGGAATTCCTTTTAGAGTACACCATAAAGGCTAATAGGATGCCACTTAAGCACCCCAAGGTTATCATGTTTGCCATATAGATTTGCCGAAACTCACATCAAATGAGGTTTTACCATCACTGTCTTGGGACACGTAGAATGCGTTAATTGTTTAAAAGTGTATAGGTAAGACTTGCTTGGGAAAGCATTGAGGATTTGGTTACATCAAATTGGATCACATCACCATCTTGATAATTCAAGGTCACTTGGAATTTAGAGACTTTAGAATGGCATGTACAAAGTTGTGTATATTTATAGTCAGTAATGTTTTAAGTGTTCTATCAAGCTCTTTGTAAATGTTATTTGAATTGAACACATGATGTTTTCAATTTTATTTAAAGTTTTTAAAAATTTTAAGAGGTTTTGTTATGATTGGATTTGATATGGGTATGTTTTGAGGTGTTTCTAAGCTAATTTTTAGGTTTCTTGCACCCAGGTATTGATACCTAGTCTTCAGGTACCCGTACTTGCAAGTTAATAAGTAAATTGCTATAGTATCAAGGAGATGATTTGATACATGGTGACCATGTATGATAGATGTTTCCTTGCACCCTAAAAATTATGCTTTCATGCTTTGAAAAGATTCTGAATGATGTTTGAATGTTCTTATTTCATAATGAGACTTCATAAATAGTTTAAAATGACTTCTAACACCTCCAAAATGACTGTAAGTGAGTTAAATATGTAAAAAGAATATTGAAATTAAATAAGAAATATATTTATTTATATTTTTAAAGTGTGAGTGTAAGCCATTCAGAGTAATCGAAAACCATTTTTATGTTTTCTCCATATTCAAGCTCCCAGAATATGTTTCAAAAATGATTTTAAAATGTGTTTAAAAATTTGAAAATGTTAAAAATAGTTTTCAATAGATTTTATTGAATTGGTTAAATATGATTATTATAAAAAGAAACTTGGTAATTGCAAATAACATGTTAGTGTGACATCACTTATCTACGTTAGTCATTCAACTAGGTAAGGGGTACTACACACACTACAAATGAGCATTATTTCCTATATTTGTTTGCTTTAGACAACTTTTAGCAAAAATCTTGCGTTGGATATCATTTCTTATATTTTTTTGAAGGGACCCTATAAGCTTTTCTAGTCTCACTATGTGTTTGTCTTTGGTCTCCTCGATGGCTGTGACTTTAATTAAGAATCTTTTTGGCCATGATTGTAACAACTATCTGACCAATTTTGCATTTGAGTACTCCACGTTAAGAGCGTATGCTTGATTAAATACATTGCATAAAATTTAGATAATGTTTCAAACATTCTTAAATTCTCAAATACGGTGATTAGCATTTGCAACTTTGATCTCTTTACTCTAGTGATTCCCTCGTAAGTGGTCTCGAGAATTTTCCAAGCTTCATGTGTAGAAATACAGTTGGAGATGTATATAAAATCCTACGAGTTGAATCCATTACAAATGAAGTTTAGGGTTTTTGAATTATAGTTGGAAGATTTATCTTCTTTAGTGAACCACTTTATCTCATATTTTACCGTGCGAGTACCATCAACATTAGAAGTTTCAGGTGGTTCGTAATCAACCAAAAAAACAAAAAAAACTCTCCATGCCATTTTATCTACGGATTAATAAATAATTTCATACGAGTTTTTCAATATGCATAGTTAGATTCATTTAATATAGGGGTTAGGATATTGAGCTTTCTTCCTTTGCATTCTCTATAATTCAAAAAACAAGAGTAGGATCCAACCAAATTCGTTTGGTGTAAGAATTTATTACCAATTGGAAATGTTAAGGTTGCTAGGTTGTTACTCATGCAATAATAACTAGCGATGGAACAAGTAGATAAAAATATAATTTGAATAAATGAACACAAGCATATGTTGGTTAGTTTAGTATCAACCTACATTTGCTAGGCCTTGTGTAGTGAGGAATCCAGAATAAACTCACAATACAAGTTATGATTTAAGCTAGCCAATCACTTGATTGTTGCAACCTCTTTATCGTACATTTAGAATGAACTCCTTCACCAAAATAAGCATTTCCTCAAGAAAGCATAAGAAACTAATTAATAGAACAATTTTAATTTCATGAATTTGCACTCAATAAAGTTTTTGTAATGGACGAGAATGTGCACATTAAGTTCTTTATCTTCCAAAGAGAAATAAAGCCCCAATACATAAGCTTTTGGAACGTAACTTCGTCCAGCTCAATATGACCAATTCTAATCTTGAATGAGTTGTCCATATCAATTATCCTCAATTTGTTGATAATAATGATTGAAGATATATTACATATAAAGTCCAATCCATATATTCTCAATCTCATATCTTCTTACAAAAAGGAAAGATAATCTCTAGACTTTTGGACTATAATATATTCTACTTCCCTTTTAACAATTAAATTATCCTTTTTTTATTACACATTTATTTTAGTATTAAATTTACTACATCTTATATCATAAAACACATGTAAAATATTGTCAATAATAAATAACATAAAACTATCAAGACTTGTTGTAATGTAAGTTGTGACAAGTAGATATCAAGTTACACTTATAATATATTCATAAAATAAAAAATTAATAAAAATAAATTAAATCATTACTATTGTAAAATATGAAATTGGCAATTTCGTGCCAAAGGCAGTGTCCCCTCTCTGGTTACCAAATCTATATGGTGGCAATTTTCATATTTAAGGTGTTGGCAATTTATTGAATGGTTTATATGGGTTATGTTGATCATATGGTTGATATTTAGCTCATTATGGAAGATCAATCACTTGAAGAATCATATATTGGTGATTGGATTGATTCAAAATTATCCAAGACAATCCCTTTGATTGTGGACTTTGGATTGGATTTTGATTTTTATTGTTAAGCTGCCAAGAGTCCATATTTACATTGTTTGTTATTATTATAATGTATTTAACTTAACTTTTTATTATATTAGCAGGATTGATATAGATCTTCATATGTAAGCAAGTCTTGAAATAAAATTTATATAATTAAGAGACTTGCATAGGTAAATGTATAAAGAGAATTAAGCATTTATCTATTGTTGTGAGAACCTTATTGTATGAGTGAAATTTTGATAGTAAAACCTTGTGTTGTGGTTTTACTTGTTGAATTCATAAGGGATGAATTTAGTGGTGAGAGTATCGAGTCTTCAAAGTACAAGGGTGAGGGAAATTATCACATGATATGTGATCGTATAAGTCCACTTTGTAATTGTTGAAGAGAGTAAATATTTCTCACCGAGTTAGGTTCCGCAAATATAGAATAATCGAACCGCATAAAAAAAAAAACTTTTTCTTTTTGTTTGTTCACTATTTTTGATTTGATTATTAAAAGAGTGCTCACCACCTTAATACCACTTGAGCAATTTGATTCTCAACAACTTGTAATAATTATTTAACACAAACGTTACGTTTTAATGTATTCAATGTATGTAATCTTTTGTAATATGGAATGGTGTTAGACCTATTTTATTTTTTTGTAAAATTAAAATTTTACATGTGATATTTTAAGTTGAAATTTTTATTTCATTATACCAAACATATATTGTTTGCGATATTGATATCATATATAATATTTAAATTTAATAATTTAATAGTAAGTTATTTATCGTCAAATGAAGCCAATGTTGGATAAAAAAGAACTTGTACAAACACAATCTAGCCATTTTAAACTTTTTTCAATATAAATACATTTTATAAGTATTTCCAACAAGTTTTATTTTACTTTAAACATACATATATACATACTAATTTTCTTACAACGTGGGATGCATGAATCGATTATGCATATAAATTTTTAAAATATAATATATTTATAATATTATAAATATAATTAATTCTTTAATTTTGATTATGAGATGAAAAATTGAAAGAGGAAACTGTTATAATATGTAAATATATGATTAATGGTATGATATAAATTTTTTTTACCCGTTAAATCATTTTGTAGGCTTGTTATAATTTTTATGAATGATGTAAAAAATCATTCTATAAAATATATTAAAATTTATAAATTATATTATTATGAAAGATACAAAAGTAGATACTTCAATATAATATAAAAGGATACAATTATTTATTCTATAAATAAATACTTGAATAAGTGATAATACTATTCAATAATTCTGCACTGCTCTAAGTATAGTTCTTTTTTTTTTTTAAAAAGACTCACCCTTTAATGTAGCAAGTTCCAAATAATAATATGTTAAAAAAAGTATGTAATTAGTAAATATATATATTTTTAAGTTTGTAACATTATTATAATTTTTAAAATATATTACTGTTTAAAATATTTTAACTTCATATAAAATTTCAAATATATATATTTTTTTATTTCTAGAGAAAATATATTTTAAATTTTAAAATTTTAGCAGTATTTTTAAATTTTTAAATATTTGAATATTTACTGATATATCTATAGTAATTTTTTAAAAGATAAATTATTTTTATTTTAAATTTTAAGGATACATCTTTAATTACATTTTATAAAAAAGTTAATGGATAATTAAAAACATAAAAAAAGAAAAAAGAGAGCGCCACTTTTTGTAAATTTTATCGTAAATTTAATGTATGTAATTTATTATATAATATAACCTGATTCTCCCTACTAAGAGGATACACATCAAAAACACTCAACATCATGCATTTATAAATAATATCAATTCTTTTTAACCTCTCATTGGTAATGCTTGTGGGGTTGTTTCTTGATTGCTAGTTTTCTAGTTTCAAATTAGAATATGAAAATTTAAAGCATTTATTAACTAGATAGAAGGTTTTTAGTGCGAAAATTTGCTTACAACTAGAGAACAATAAACCAAACTTCTCAGTTGTGGTTGAGGCAGAAAAGGTTGCAAATCTTAGAAAACTAAATCATCCTCAAAGACAAATAAAAAAAAATTAGGGTTCTTGACACCATTATTAGAATTGAAAACATCAGATGCTTATTAGACCAGATTCTTCCTTCATTTGTCGCAGTCTTCAATGCTTGTCTAACTTCATATTGCATACTGAAATATAAGATTAAGTTTCTATCAGTATATGTGGCTACCATGAATATGCGAATATAAAAAAGTTAATCACAGCATGTATTGTATAGACTATTGAAAATTACAATATCAATTAAGAGATGAAAATTATTTAACTTTAGTTTATCATTATTTTTGAAAACTACTATGAAAATGTGTTTTAAAAATTTTGGCTCAAAATTTAAGTGTTTAACTAATTCTCAAAAAATACTTTTTAGAAGATAAAATGTTTTTTTTAAACATGATATTGTAAAGTAAAATAAATTATATTTAAATTGGCTAATATTATACCATATGAAATATATCAACTTACATTATAATAAAAATACAATAAATAATTTATTGTAACTCATTATTAATATTTTAATATACAAAATATAAATTTTAAATACTTTTTAGACGAATTAATATAAATTGTTTGTAGCATTAAATTTACATATAAACATAACCTTATAAATTCAAATATATAATGTTATACATTTTAAATAAATTCTAAAAATGAAAATGAAAATAACTTACCTTTGTCGAGAGAAAGTAGATAATTTAGTTCAAAAGTGATTTTTAAAAGTCAAAAACCAATATTTTAATTTTTCAAAAGTACTTTTTCTCAATTTAGAAATTACTTCTAATTTTATGACTTTAAAAGTAATTTTCAAAAGCATGCTACATGCAATCTTAATAAAGTTTTAAATTGCGAGTAGATATATAAGATTTTGTCATTAGATTACTATGTTTGGTTGAACAACTTTTCCTTGAGATTTTATCAAGAGTGTCAAATTTTGATAATATGTGTGATAATCTCAATAGTAAGTTCTGGTTTACACACAAATACACATTCTCTCAAATAACATTCAATTATATTATCGACCTAGTTTTAACTTAATTAATAACATTGTTATTGCAACAACTTGAAGAATAGGAATTCAAATGTATTTAAAGGTCCAATAATTTTCACTTTAAAGATTATAGCAAATTATAAGTAATTTAAGCATGGTGTTATTATTAGTACTAGTAGTTGTTGCTGAGAAATAAGAAAGTATTGGGCAGTCCCATCTCTAAGACTCGTGGATGAAAAGAGCTGGCTTCTTTCGTGTTTATATAGTAAATAAAAATAATTTTGAAATTTCTATTCAATTCATTTTAGTTGCAAGAGAAGTAAAAACCTTTCAACATAAAGAAGTCAATACCATTCGCAATAAGATAGTTAAAAATTGAAAGTGCTATTCCATAGATTAAGCAAAGTTACAGGAGAAGACATACGATAGGCATACCTCATGTATCAAATCTTCACACTTGTAACGTGTTTCATGAGCATTTCAATTATTTCTTTTGATACTATCGAGGTTGATTTCGTCAATGCTTTAATCCTTTTGTCAGTTTCCTCTTCAAGTCGCTTCACAGTATTACCAGAGCTTCCACTTGACTAAACAATATGATTGAAAAAGATAATATTGTAACAAGTACTACAACATATAAAACATTATTTTACAAGTTTTATATATATGAATATAAAATAATATAATTATACTTATATGTACCTCAGAGATTTTCTTCTGGTATTCAGTTTCCATTTGGGAGCGGAAGAGGGCAACATCCTTTTCAGCTTCTTCTTTGGCTTGCTTTAGCCTGGCCATCTTCACTGAGCAATGGCATAATTTAAATGAAAAATCAACATCCAAATTGATGTATGGAAAACATACAAAAAAGCTGAAAGAAAATAACAAAATTAGGTACTCAAGCAATCATACAGTTTGGGTTTGGGATCTAAAATGTGATGTTAAGCATTTTAGATAGTTTTCCTACGGTTTCTAGCACTTGAAACAATGTGCTGAGCTTCTTGCTCCGCTGTTAGCAGCATCTGAATGCCTCCTTGTCCTTTAAATGAATCCATGGTTGCCACCAAACCCACGATATCTAGAAAGAAGTAAAAAGAAAACCAACAAAACTTAGAGATTGAACATACGTGACCAACTAAAGAAACATTGATATGAGCTTTGATCCAATTTATAATGTGCATAAAATCATTTATCAAACTAGACAACAAAATTGCAGTTGTGCTCATTAAAAAACTAGCATCTTTATTCAAGTATCTAATGCCCCTTTTGGAACTAACTATGTTTTTTTGGGTTTCGCTTAAGATAACAAACAAATTATGATCCATGAATATTTTGATAGGAATTAACCTTCTGAAATTTTCTGAAAACAGCAATATTGGTTTATAATTTGATACCAACATCTTAAATACTCTAATATGCTAAAATTAAATTTCTTTTCAGAAATCGATTTTGTTGTATCCAAACCCCCAACATAAAATTCTTGTTTTCATCCATGAATAAATAAAACAATCTTCTACTGAGATTTAAAGAATAAGAGAGAAGAAGAAAAAAGAAGCTAAAGATATCATACCTGAATTATAAAGATAAATAAGGGAAGAAAGAATCAAATCCCTCTTAAATACTTCCAAATCTTCTCTTACTTGGAATATCACTCTCCATACTTAACGGGATTAGTTTTGGTTTATTTCCTAGTCAAAATATTTTAGTCCTATACGTGTATACATTCTATTAAGTTCATGAGAGTAATTATTATTGGGACCAATTACTTGTAGTCACTTCAACATTTAAACTTTGGTATTAACCCAAAATTCCTACCTAATTCATTATATTCTTTTTTTTCTAAAGCAATTAGACCATTTATTTTTCATATTTTGGTTAAATTAATTAGATTTAAATGAAAAAAACTAATGTGCTTCTTGCACATACTAAATTACTTGTTTTGTTTTATATGTCACATCAACAAATAAATATAATACATTTTAAAAAAAATTATGAAGAATTGTAGAACTTCAAATATATTTTAAAAATTATTTTTAAAAATTTTAAAATTAAGAAAATTACTTAAAAAAAGGTAAGAAATCTTCATCTTGAGTATTTCGAACACCGAGAACAACACTGTTAGCTAATAACAAATGTGTGTAAACTCCGTTTCTATTCTCAACTGTGAGGTGTAACGCATTGTTGCCATCTTTCGTGAGGGCATCAACATTAGCCACTTGTTCATCTTGAGTATTTCGAACACCGAGAACGACACTGTTAGCTAACAACAAATGTGTGTAAACTCCGTTTCTATTCTCAACCGTGAGGTGTAACGCATTGTTGCCATCTTTCATGAGGGCATCAACATTAGCCCCTTGTTCAAAAGAAGCATGAGAACCTCAAAATAGCCACCAATGGTGGCTAAGTGAATCAGACTTCAATTTGACGGCGCTGATCGATTTGAGCTAGCTTTTTGAGGAAAAAAAGAGAGGAAAAAGCTAAAAAGATCAGCTCTTCACCACATCCAGAAGCTTGGTATGCTTGAACACAATTGGTTTAATCTTTTGAGTTTTGATGCTTGATGACTTATCTAATGCGTCTAGTATGTAACAAGCAATTGGTTGGTTTAATGTTATTTTTTAAGTCCAACTTGATTTGGCTTCATTTATGTTAGTGATTGATCTAGTTTCCTTTACTTATTATTTGTTGTATGAGCAATTGGTTGTTTAATAAAAATACAAAAAGGGATATTGTTAGAACAATTAAAATAGTTGTAATTATTAAAATAACTGTTGCAATTGTAAGTTTACAATTTTTATTTATAATCTTACATTATTTTTATTAGTTTGTATACGTGTACGATGAACAGAAGGGTTGTATGTATCAATTTAAAAGCATATAATTATTTTTTATAATGTAGTTTTTAAAAAAATATTAATTTTTAAAAAATAAACTCAAAATTCATAATATTTTTATTTAAATTAAATATAGTTCCGCTTAACTATAATAAAAAAATATAGTTATTTTATAATGTTTTAAATACATTTTATATAATCTTTAAGAAATGAAAATAAAACGATTTTGAGAAATATATATTATATGTATCTTAATGGTGTATCTTTTATTCGCAAAAAAAATAAAAAATGCTTGAATCAATTTGGTGCAAGAAGTAAAAATATAAAACAAATCAATATAAAAGGTCAAATTTGTGTTATATAAATTAAATTTTGTAGTGTGTAATAATTTTAATATATGTAAAGAGTGTAAATTGATTTTAAAATATTAGTAAAGAAATTACATTTAATTTCAAGAAAAACATGTAATTTAAAATAAATTGAAATACAAAGGGGTGTATTTTCTAAAAAGTATAAATTTCTAAAATAATTATTAATTATTCTTTAAAAAATAGAAAAAAAAGTTATAGAAACAATTATATAAAGGTCTCAAATCTAGTTAACACAAAATTCAAAGTGGAAGAATTAATGATGTAAATTAAAATTGCGAAAGTAGTTTAAAAATTATTGAGAAAAACGAAAAGACTTGATTGCAATTATTCTATTAATGCAAATATAATTAAAACTAATTAAAAGTTGAAGGGCTTATATCATAAATATGGGATGTGAAGCCCTTAAAAATCAACATAAATATGATGATGCTTTTATTTATTTATTTTTTGGTGAAAAAGAAAATATAACAAAGTTAAATTACAAGAAATATTCGAGAGGTGAAATGGTCCTCTCTTTATCAGACTTAAAGAAATCTAACACGTCATCTGGGGGAGACTCAAACAGTCGTAAATCATTCTCTCTTTCAAAAGCCAATTTAGAAAGATAGTCTGCGCATTTATTATCTTCCCTGGGAATGTATCGTAGAATCCATTGGCTTTCTTGGGACAAAATCCAGTGTATTCTCCTGATTAAAGCAGAGGTTGAGCTCTTCGAAACATTTTCATGAATAACTTTGACTACCTCCAAACTATCAGAATGAATAATCACGTTGTTATGACCTCTACGTTGAATGAGCTTTAAGCCATCCAGAATGCCCCATAGTTCTACGTCAAAAATTGAACAATTCCCTAGGAATTGGTTATAACCCATCACCCAATTGCTAGTACTATCCCGTACCACTCCTCTAGCAATTGCTCTTCGTGATGTTCTTGAAACAACACCATCTACATTAAGAACAATCCAATCCTTGGGTGTAGGCTCCTTATGGAATGGAACAATATTATCACTCAAGCCATTTCTAGACTCCAGAGTCACATGTTTAGCCCAGCACATGGAGACTTTTATGATTTCAGTGGAACTCCATGACTTCCTTTAAAAAATGGGCAGATTACAATTCTTCCATAGACGCCAAGCTAATAACCCAAAAAGGCAAGCCTAGCTAATTTCCCCACCATGAAGCATCGAAGTATCTTGTAAATTAAAAGAATTCCAATCGTACAGAGAGTAAGGGAAAAAAGGGTTTGTTGGTTTCTCGGAACAACCTGTTTCCAGACTTCCTTAGCCACATTACAATCTTTAATAATGTGCAGAATGTCCTCAGAAGCATGTCCACAAATCAAACAAGAGGCATCGACCACTAAACCACGCCTCACTCTTTCTACGTTGGTGAGCAGTCTCTACTTTAACACTGTACAAAAAAAGCGCAAACTCTTTGCGAACCTGGAATTTTTCATGTTCTTTTCCAGAATTCGTCTCTAGAGTTCTAAGAATCCTCCTTTAACGCCTTATAAGTACTTTTAACAGAGAAAGCTCTGGTTGAAGTATGTCGCCAAGACAACCTATCTGGTCCTTCAGTTGGATGAGGAGGAGGAATTCCCATAATGTGGGGAATAATCTCCTCTGGTAGCCAAGCCTGCAAAAAAAAAAAATTAATATTTCAATTGCCTTCTCCTGTGACCAAATCACTAAGCAAATAATTAGTATTAATATTAGCATAAGCAGGTAAATAATTAATCAAAGGTCCAACACTAGGAATCCACTAGTCTTTCCAACAATGAATTTTATTACCATCATTGACAGACCATATCAGATTTTCATGTAAAAGGGTCCATACTTTTGATAACGACTTCCAAAGAAAAGAACATTTCACCTTCGCTATACTAGCAGGTAAGGAAACGTTTATCCTATACTTAGACTTGAGAACACGAACCCAGAGAGCTTCATCATTTGAAACCAATTTATAACCAAGTTTAAGCAAGAAAGAAATGTTTTGATCCCTTAGTTGTCTCATGCCAAGACCTCCACACCACTTGGGTTGGCAGATTGAGTCCTAACCAACTAACGACATCTTTTTCTTGCCATCAGAGGTCCCCCAAATAAAACGCCTTACTAGACATTCAATCTCATCGCAAATCTGCTTAGGAATCATTATAGATTGCATGAAATAGCTGGGAATGGCTAGAAGAATTGACTGCACAAGAGTGACTCGACCTGCAAAATAGAGCTGAAGAGCATCCCAGCTTTGAAGCTTCGTACGAACTTTCTCAATCACAAAATGAAGAGTACTATTAGTGACTCTCTTATGGAAAAGAGGGATTCCAAGATAGCGCCGAAGGTCATCCACCTTTTGGAAACTAAGTAAATTACTGAGCCGATCAACCATGGACTCCTCAACTCCTTTGGAGAAGAAAATGTTAGTTTTCCTAGGATTAACCTTATGTCCTGAAAGCTCACAGAAGTCATTCAAAATTTCTTTTTAAAATCCTTCCATGTTGTTCATCCGCTCTACAAAAAAATCACAAGATCATCGGCAAAGAAGAGGTACAAAAGAGTCAGCCCTGAGCAAGATAACTGTATAGGTTTCCAAATCCCTTTGGACAAAGCCAAATTAATAGAATACCTTAACCATTCCATACAAAGTTCAAAAAGGTAGGGAGAAAGAGGACAACCTTGCCTAATTCCCCTAACAGGTCTAAATTTAGTCGTTAGGACTCTATTCCACAAAACCTGCATGGTAGAGTTAGAAATAGCAGAAACAATAACATTTCTGAGATAACTAGGGATCCTACCGCTTGGAGAGAAACATCAATAAAATCCCATCGAACAAATCAATTTTTATCGCCATCCACTTCCGACTCTTGCTGCTCTTCATTGAATGGATTACCTATTGCGCAATGACAATATTGTCGGTAATATTACATCTAGCAATAAACCCCACCTGTTCCTGCACAATAATTTTTGGGAATATAATTTTAAAATGGTTAACCAATTTGTAGAGGACAGGGCAAAAGCTTATAGGGCGAAACTGTGCAAACTACTCAAGATTCTGAATCTTACGAATAAGGACATGCTCTTGTGTCTACCCCTGTGGACAACTTTGAGGCTATTTTTCAATTCCTTTTTCACCCTCACTAACACATGTACACTCTGATATGCCGATGGTGACTATCATGGCATAAATGGTTTACTTAAACATCCATAGTTTAACTCATGCATGACAATTACATGCCAAAGTATACATGTTTGGGTCTCTATAACTTACTAAAATCATTCAAAACATTTTCTTACTTTAAACCGTGCTATAACCTAACCAAGTGACATCAATCATCCATCAAGCATAGATTTCATATTTTATCATTCATTTTCAACAACCAACTCATCACACACTTCAAAGACTTCAACATATCTCATGCATGCATCAATATCTAGGAGTATAACCCAATAATCAATGTGAGCCATACTTCATGGCCATATACAAAATGAATTAGTATACCAATATGGGCCATCACTTTGGCCAACCAATATGACACGTATAACAAAATACTAAGTGCCCTATACATGCCATACTTAAATGTATTAAACCAAATATACCCTAAAGGACTTGTTGATAGTGTGACTTGAGCTTTGACGTCTACGATCCTCAAGCTAGCTTGGCGATGCAAAGAAAAAGGGAAAAAGAGAAAGGGGGTAAGCATAAAGCTTAGTAAGTTGTATGTAACTAATAAACAACATAGATCATACAATTTCTTGAGTTAAAAATGCTACTGATTACCACCACATTATCAATTTACACACAATGGACATAATAAGAATCGACAATAAATGTTATTGAACTTCAAAACTTAACTTACTCTTTCTTACTAATTCTAAATTTTCCATCATGAATCAAATTCCATACTCATAAGGCTTATGTACATACCTGTACTACTCATAGCTTATTCATATTTTTCCATCTCTTAACCTTGATCTTGAATGACCCGTTGAACCATTTAGAATACGGAAGGACGTTCGGGATTATCATACACCAAACAAGGTGCCAAAGCCATGTCCCGGACATGGTCTTACATGGGACCACACATCGATGCCATATCCCAAATATGGTCTTATACGAAGTCTCGAATCATTACCGACGCCATGCCCTAGACATGGTCTTATAAGGTACTTCATATCTATGCCATGTCCCAGACATGGTCTTATACGAAATCACTTAACGATGCCGAAGCCATATCCCTAATATGGTCTTACACGGGGTTACGTATCAACGTCGATGCCATGTCCCAGACATGGTCTTACACGGGATCTCGTTAACCATGGTTTCGTGACATCCAAATCCTAAGTATTCCTTAGGGTCACCCGAGATTTCTGAGATAAAAAACTATCATCAAATTGTTATTAAATCATTTCAAGTCAAATTCCATTAGAGCATATACACATATTTCATATAACATCAACCATTAAATACACAATAATGAATTTGTTGAATTACTTACACACAACTTACCTCGGTCACAAAATATTGCCAACTTTACGTTTTAGTCCAAAATCTTTATTTTCCCTTGGTTTAGGTTCGGACTCCATTTTCTTGATCTATAATAGAAAATTACACTTATTTAATTATCACATTGCCAAATTCAATCCATAAATCACAATTTTGAAACCATTATAGTTTTTCCCCTAGACTTTTACAAAATTACAATTTAGTCCCTAGGCTCGCATATTGAAATGTACTCATTTCCTTTACTACCCAAGCCTAGCCAAATATTTCTTATACTCATAAAAGCCCACATTACTCATCAAAACAGATTTTTATCACTCAATTTACACTGCTTTCAATTTAGTCCTTTTTAGGTGTTTTCATGCAAAATCATTTAACAAAAGATGTTCTCATATATTCCCTCATAAAACATCAAAGAACATGCATGTCACACATGGGTAACATTTTGAACACAAAACCTAGCTCAAAATATGGGTAGAAATAGATAGATTAAGCTTCAAGGATGTCAGAAATGCAAAGAACATTAAAAACGGGGCTAGGATTGACTTACTATCAAGGTTGGAAAATTTGGAAACCCTAGCTATGGCTCCTTTCAATTTTAGGCACCCTTTGAAGAAGATGGACAACATTTTCACTTGATTTTTCCCTTTGTAATTCATTTAATTACCAAATGACTAAAATGCCCTTAAAGCCTTTCTTTCAAATTTTTCCTATGCATGTCCATTTTTGTCCAAAATTTTAAAAATTGGACAAATTGCTAATTAGGTCCTTCTAATTAATAATCTATTGTAATTTCATGCTTAAAGCTTCTAGAACACAAGTTTTGCATCTTTTTCATTTTGGTCCCTAAAGTTCAATTGGACATTTTATGCATAGAATTTCTTCATGAAATTTTTTTCACAAGCATGTATGCCTATCATGGACCTCATAAAAATCATAAAACAATTATTTCTATCTCAGATTTTTGGTCTCAAAATCACTGTTCTGACTAGGCCCTAATTTGGGATGTTACAATTCTCCCCCTTAGGGATTTTCGTCCCCGAAAATCTTACTGGTAAATAAGAGCGGGTATTTGTTTCTCATGGTCTCCTTCGGCTCCCATGTAGCCTCTTCTAACCCATGTCTATGCCATAACACTTTCACTAAGGCAATATTCTTCTTTCTTAACTGCTTGACTTCCTGAGCCAAAATCTTGATTAGCTCTTCACAATAAGACAAATCCGGTTCGACCTCAACCTTTGTTGGTGAAATCACCTGAGAGGGGTCTGATCTATAAGAGCGCAACATAGACACATGGAACACATCATGGATCTTTTCCAACTCAGACGGAAAAGCTAACCGATAAGCTACCAGTTCTATCCTTTCGGTGATTTCATAAAGTCCTATGAAACGAGGACTCAACTTGCCTTTCCTGCCGAATCTCAGAACCTTTTTCCATGGAGATACTTTCAGAAATACTTTATCACCCACTTGATATTCAATTTCTTTTCTTTTTAAATCTGCGTAAGACCTTTGCCTTTTCGATGCTGCCCTCAAACAATATCTAATCACTTTTACCTTGTCTTCGGTTTCTTTGACCAAGTCAACCCCGTGAATCTAATTTTATTTGATTTCTGTCCAATATAAGGGAGTTCAACACTTCCAGCCATACAATGCCTCATAAGGTGCCATTTTTAAACTCGTCTGGAAACTATTGTTATAAGCAAACTCAACCAAAGGTAAGTAATTTTCCCAACTACCCTGGAATTCTAAAACACAACATCTCAACATGTCTTCCAAGGTTTAAATCACTCTCTCAGATTGGCCATCGGTTTCTAGGTGAAATGCGGTACTAAAATTCAGTCTTGTGCCTAAAGCTTCTTACAATTTTCTCCGAAATCGCGAGGTAAACCTTGGATCTCTATCCGATATAGTCGATATGGGAACTCCATGAAGTATCACAATTTCAGAAATATAAAACTCAGACAACTTATTCAGTGAAAAATCAGTGCGTACTGGTATAAAATGAGCCGATTTAGTCAACCTATCAACTATAACCCAAACGACATCTTTCTTTCTTGGTGTCAATGGTAAACCTTTCAAAAAATCCATAGAATTCGGTCTCATTTCCATTTGGGAACAAAAATAGGCTGAAGTAAACCTGAGGGCACCTAGTGCTTAGCTTTCACTTGCTGTCAAATTAGGCATCTCGCAACAAACTCAGAAATATCCCTTTTTATACCATTCCACCAATATATTTTCTCCAAGTCGTTATACATTTTAATAATACCAGGGTGTACTGATAGACGACCATTTTGTGCCTCATACAAAATCTTATGAATCAACTCAGGATCCTTAGGAATACAAATCCTATCTCGAAACACCAAGTAACCATCGGAACTAATCCTAAAATCAGATCTAGTGCCTAACTCGTACTGGGCTCTCTTAGCTTGCAAATCCTCATCACTATTCTGAGTTTCCTGAATCTCTTGGAGAAATATTGGTCTAGCTCTCAACTCTACTACGACCTCACCATCCTCTGATAAAGCTAACCGCGTACCTATGGCTCTTAAAGCAAATAAGTAATTTTTAGTTTGGGCATCGGTGACTACATTCGCCTTTCCCGGATGATAGTCTATTACTAACTCATAATCTTTTATCAACTCTAGCCATCTCCATTGCCTTAGATTTAAGTCCTTTGAGTCATCAGGTATTTCAAACTCTTGTGATCAGTGAATACTCAATATGTCTCACCATACAAATGATGTCTCCAAATCTTCAGTGCAAACACAATGGCGGCTAGTTCCAAGTCATGTGTCTGGTAACTTTTCTCAAGCGGTTTCAGTTGTCTAGATGCATAGGCTATCACTTTGCCTTCTTGCATAAGTACACACCCTAATCCATTCAAGGAACTCATAGTGACCATACCTCGTCCAAAATGCTGTTTTCGGTACATCTGACTCCTTGACCCACAACTGATAGTAGCCAGACCTCAGGTCTATATTTGAAAATACCATGGCTCCGTTCAACTGATCAAATAGATCATTAATCCTTAGCAAAGGATACTTGTTCTTTATTGTCACCTTGTTGAGCTGTTGATAAACTATACATAGCCTCATCGAACCATCTTTCTTCTTCATAAATAACATGGGAGCACCCCAATGTGAAAAACTCAGTCTCGTGAAACCTTGTCAGTCAACTCCTGTAACTGAACTTTCAACTCTTTTAATTCCGCCGGGGCCATCCTATATGGGGCAATCAAAATAGGTGCAGTGCCAGGAAGCAAATCGATGCCAAACTCTATTTCCCTAATAGGAGGTAACCCAGGCAATTCTTCTGAAACACATCCGGATACTCACATAACCGACTCAATATTTGATTCAGACTCTTTAGTGTGCAATACAAAGGCAAGGTATGCATATCCGAGCAGACATGGAAGAAATCACTATAGGCATTCTATTTAGTTCACCTGGTTCAACTCAAAGAACATTACCATTCTCATATTTTAGTTCGATAATATTTCTTCCACAATTCACTACCACATCATGAGCGGTCAACCAATCTATACCAAGAATTACATCAAATTCTTCAAATGGTAATAGCATAAGATTAGCCGAAAAACAATGACCCCTAATCATCAAAGGGCATTTCTTACACACTTTATCAACTAATACATACTTATCTAACGGGTTTGACACTTTTATCATGAAATTCAATAGATTCAACAAGCAAGTTATATTAGACACCAATTTCATGCAAATATATGAATGGGTAGACCCCAGATCAATCAAAGCAACAACAGTAGTATTATAGATAGAAAATGTACCCGTAATCACATCAAGAGATGAGGCCTCTTCGCGAGCGCGAATGGTGTAGGTCCTTATAGGTGCCTTGCCCTCAAGTCTCACAGCAGACTCTCTAGGTGCACCCTTACTACTCGTTTTACTACCCGGATTCTTCTAAAGGTCTCCCCTTATTAGTAGTGCTATCTGATCTTAATCCTTGAAAATTTCCTCTTTTTGTCCTCCTTGGACAATCCCTAATAAAGTAATCAGGGGAACCACACTTAAAACAAGTCTTATCACCCCTTTGACACTCGCCAGGGTGATGTCTTCCACATTGGGGACATTCCGGTCTATTGGGTCGGGCATTCCCAACACTAACTATTGAAGTGGTCTGAGCTTTCAAAACCGCGTACTGTTTACCCCGATTCTTGCTTTAATACCTAACAGAAGCATTAGATCAAGTAGTGAACTCTCTCGACTTTTTGGATGAAGATTGAAAAGTTTTACCTAGTTGCCTCTTCCTCGAGTCTCGGGACTCCAAATCATCTTTCCACTTTTCTTTAGCCAATTCTTCGACCTTGCATGCTCTCTCAACCAGCACTACAAACTCCTTTAGCTCAAGGATACCAACCAACAATCGGATATCTTCGTTTAACCCATCTTCAAATCTTTTACACATGATGGCCTCAGTAGTTACACATTCCCGAGCGTATGTATTAAGCCTCACAAACTCACGCTCATATTTAGTAACTGTCATCTTACCCTGCTTCAACTCGAGGAACTCATTTCTCTTTTGGTCTATAAACCTTTGACTAATGTACTTCTTGCGAAAATCCTCTTGGAAGAACTCCCAAGTGATTTTCTCTTTTGGCACAACCGACACGAGAGTATTCCACCACTGGTAGGCTAAATCTCCTAGAAGCGATACAACGCACTTCATGCACTCTTTCGGTGTGCATGACAACTCATCAAAGACCTAGATGGTGTTCTCGAGCCAAAATTCTACTCTTTATGGATCATCATCTATATTAGCTCGGAACTCTTTGGCTCATTGCTTTCTAATTCTGTCAATCGGAGGCCTTTCCCTTCTCACCATCTAACCAACTTGGGGAGCTACAAGGGTAGGCTGAGGAATAAGTGAGGGTGAGGATTCAACCCGGGTTTGTCTGAACAAACTCAATGTACCAGTCATTCATCATCTTTAGGAAGGCTTCTCTAGCCTCTCCTCTCTGACTAATGATCTCGGGTCTACAATCGAAAGGCGCTACTCCTGGAGCGGCAGTCGGCGCATTACTCTTTACATCGTCAGTAATTGCTCATTTGGGATCCATTTACTATATATATAAAACATAATTTGAATTGTCAGGAGCTGTCACACTATCATAATATACGTATGGTCATGTATATCTAGACTCTTATACTAACTACGTAGTCCTAGAACCGACTAAACCGTAGCTCTGATACCAATAAATGTAACACCCCTAACCCATATCCATCACTAAAATAGGGTTACGGAGCATTATTGGACTTAACAATTAAACAATCATAACAACTCATACATTTTTCATATTCAATATAAAACATTCATATTCAATCATAATGTCCTTAATACGAGCCTACTAGGCCCAAATAATGCATTAGAAGTGGTTCGGGCTAAACTAGGTGTTTCTAAAAATTTTACAACACTTAGGAAAAATTTTCCAAGTTGGGAGAGTCACACGCCTGTGTGGGTAGGCTGTGTGGATCTCACACGCCCGTGTGGCTGGGACACGCCCGTGTCCTCAACCTGTGTAACTCTTTGTTTATGACGTCAACATTATTTAAAGGTCACACGGCAAGTCACACGCCCATGTACTAGGCCGTGTGGCAAATTAAAATTTTACATTTAAGGGGCTGACTTCACATGGCCTGGGCACACGCCCATGTTCTGATGCCATGTCTTCCACACGGTTGAGACACACGGCCGTGTCTCTGCCCGTATGTTTAATACCATGGATACTAACTTACAAAACTAGGGTGCAGGGGACATACAGCAGGACAACACGCCTATGGGGCTGACCGTGTGTCACACACGGCCTAGATACATGGCCCTGTGTCTACCTCTGTGGACAGCTTTAAGGTTATTTTCCAAGGCATTTTTCACCCTCACTAATACATGTACACTCTCATATGCCGATGGTGAATATCATGGGACAAATGGTTTACTTTAACATCTATAGTTTAACTCATGCATGACAATTACATGCCAAAGTATACCTGTTTGGGTCTCCATAACTTACTAAAATCATTCAAAACATTTCCTTACTTTAAACCATGCTACAATCTGACCAAGTGACATCAATCATCCATCAAGCATAGATTCCATATTTTATCATTCATTGTCAACAACCAACTCATCACACACTTCAAAGACTTCAACACGTCTCATGCATGCATTAATATCTAGGAGTAAAACCCAATAATCAATGTGAGCTATACTTCACGGCCATATACAAAATAAATTAGTATACCAATATGGGCCATCACTTTGGCCAACCAATATGACACGTATAAAAATAATAATAAGTCCCTTATACATGCCATACTTAAATGTATTAAACCAAATATACCCCACAAGATTTGTTGATAGTGTGGCTTGAGCTTCGACGTCTACGATCTTCGAGCTAGCTTGGTGATGCTAAGAAAAAGGGAAAAACAGAAAGGCTATAAGCATAAAGCTTAGTTAGTTGTATGTAACTAATAAACAACATATATTATAAAATTTCTTGAGTTAAAAATGCTACTAATTACCACCACATTATCAATTTACACACAATGGACATAATAAGAATCGATAATAAATGTCATTGAACTTCACAACTTAACTTACTCTTTCTTACTCATGCTAAATTTTCCATCATGAGTCAAATTCCATACTCATGAGGCTTGTGTACATACCTGTACTACTCATAGCTTATTCATATTTCTCCATCTCTTAACCTTGATCTTGAATGACCCGTTGAACCATATGGAATATAGAAGGATGTTCGAGATTATCAGACATCAAATAGGGTGCCAAAGCCATGTCCCGGACATGGTCTTACATGGGACCACACATCGATGCCATATCCCAGATATGGTCTTATACGAAGTCTCGAATCATTACCGATGCCATGCCCTAGACATGGTCTTATAAGGTACTTCATATCTATGCCATGTCCCAGACATGGTCTTATACGAAATCACTTAACGATGTCGAAGCCATATCCCTGATATGGTCTTACACGGGGTTACGTATCAACGTCGATGCCATGTCCCAGACATGGTCTTACACGGGATCTCGTTAACCATGGTTTCGTGACATCCAAATCCTAAGTATTCCTTAGGGTCACCCGGGATTTCTGAAATACAAAGCTATCATCAAATTGTTATTAAATCATTTCAAGTCAAATTCCATTAGAGCATATACACATATTTCATATAACATCAAGCATTAAATACACGATAATGAATTTGTTGAATTACTTACACACAACTTACCTCGGTCACAAAATATTGCCAACTTTACGTTTTAGTCCAAAATCTTTCTTTTCCTTTGGTTTAGGTTCGGACTCCATTTTTCTTGATCTATAATAGAAAATTACACTTATTTAATTATCACATTGCCAAATTCAGTCCATAAATCACAATTTTGAAACCATTATAGTTTTTCCCCTAGACTTTTACAAAATTGCAATTTAGTCTCTAGGCTTGCATATTGAAATGTACTCATTTCCATTACTGCCCAAGCCTAGCCAAATATTTCTTATACTCATAAAAGCCCACATTACTCATCAAAACAGATTTTTATCACTCAATTTACATTGCTTTCAATTTAGTCCTTTTTAGGTGTTTTCATGCAAAATCATTTAACAAAAGATGTTCATCATACATCAAACTCATATATTCCCTCATAAAACACCAAAGAACATGCATGTCACACATGAGTAACATTTTGAACACAAATCCTAGCTCAAAATATGGGTAGAAATAGATAGATTAAGCTTCAAGGATTTCATAAATGCAAAGAACATTAAAAACGGGGCTAGGATTGACTTACTATCAAGCTTGGAAAATTTGGAAACCCTAGCTATGGCTCCTTTCAATTTTAGGCACCCCTTGAAGAAGATGGACAACATTTTCACTTGATTTTTCCCTTTGTAATTCATTTAATTACCAAATGACTAAAATGCCCTTAAAGCCTTTCTTTCAAATTTTTCCTATGCATGTCCATTTTTGTCCAAACTTTTAAAAATTAGACAAATTGCTAATTAGGTCCTTCTAATTAATAATCTATTGCAATTTCATGCTTAAAGCTTCTAGAACACAAGTTTTGCATCTTTTTCATTTTGGTCCCTACAGTTCAATTAGACATTTTATGCATAGAATTTCTTCATGAAAAGTTTTTCACAAGCCTGTATACCTATCATGGACCTCATAAAAATCATAAAACAATTATTTCTATCTAAGATTTTTGGTCTCAAAACCACTGTTCTGACTAGGCCATAATTTGGGATGTTACAACGGACATATTCCCTTGAAAGTCCCACTGATTCTTCACTAGATTATCAAAATCAAGGTGTTCAACCCAGCCTGCTAAGAACCTAAATTGTCTTCCCCTAGGCAAGTCTAAACTCGGATTGAGGCTGAAGAGAAGAGGTCCGTGAACAGATTTAATCCTTAGAAGATGAGTAATTAAGCTATTTGGAAAATAGTTAACCCAAGCCTCATTTCCCAATGCACGAATCAATCTTTCAAACAGATTTACCCTTATGCCATGTAAAGGGAGGTCCCCTGAACCCCAAATCATGAAGGTTAGCCAATTTCACAAAATTACCAAAGTGAGGGCATCTCTTGCCAGCCGAAAGGCCATCCATTTTCTCATTTGAGGAAAGAATAGCATTAAAGTCTCCGATCACCATCCAAGGAGTTTGCCCAACAGGAATAGTATCTCTCAAATCATACGAAAGGTTTTTCCGCTTCTGACAATTAGGACTTCCATAAATGAACCTAATTGAAATCAAATTTGACGAAAAACTAAGCCAAACCCGAGTAATAATGAATTGGGGGTGTTTTCGTATAATCTCAACTTTAACAGACTTATTCCATCCAATCCAATGCCCCTAGCATAACCAATAGCCTCCATTTGGTGAGAAAATTGAAATCCCAAATGTGCAATAATTTTATCAGCCTTGGGCCCACTAACTCTACTTTCGAACAAGCTAATAATATTTGGTCTGTACTCCATAGTATACCCACGAAAAATGCGAGGAAATCTGGCATTGGTGCATCCTTGACAATTCTAAGAAAAAATCGAGAGATTCATAATTAATAAAAAATTGTAAAGAACCATACCATTGCTATCGGGAATCATTCAATCCACTAGGGTTAGATTCAACAAGCACTCCCATTTTATCTTCGTTCGAGAGGTCAGAGGATATAAGCTTTGCCACCTATTTCATAGAGTCAGCTAAAGAAACTCGTGAGTTTACAGAAGCTTTAAATATACTCTCGCGTCCCTTTAAGACATTACTATTATTATGTCCTCCTTTAGTAATGCCAAAATTTTCATTGCTTTTTCGATCCTTATTTCCTGTGTTGCCTGCACTTATAGGCTCAAAAGTATGACCTTTAGACTAATAAGGAGAATTAGAAAATTTTTTAAAAGTGACAGCAAAGTGTTTCCCTTGATCTAAAATATTATCAGTTAGCTGGACCTCAACCTTTACAAGGCCTTCAAAAGCTGGGTTGAAATATGCCTTGATATAATTTGAGTTGCTAGCTCGCAGTTTAGAGTCAAAATGGTTTCCAAAGTTACCTGCATCCGAAAAAACAGTAACAAATTCTAGGTTAGTCGAAATTAATTTAACATTTGGAAAAACCTAAGGTTTCTTGGAATTGGACTATGCAGGAGAAAGCTATTGGTCATTAACGGGCCTGGAGAGAGGCAAAGGCCTATCTTGGTTTTCCACCGATCCACAAGCTTGAATACTTGTGGTCCTTGAATTCATATGTATACTGGATGCAAAAAGATTTGTTTCAATTGGACAAGCCTGCAAACATAATCCGTTTGGGTTCTCTTTGGATGGCGGCCTAACCAGAGACCCATTTGACCCACTATCAATCATTATATTTTTCCTCAGACTTTTCAGCCTTATTCTGTCATTTTCTTGGCCCAAATGGACTCTTCCCCCCATGCGCTTAGTAACTAATTTAGTAGTATTCTTTTAGGCTTCCAAATTCAGGCCCGGATTGCAAATATTCTTTTGGGCATCTGAATCAAGAACCAATTTTTTAGTAGCTTTAATATGCGGGTAAGTCACAGATTTAATATTATTTTCTTCCCTAGAATCAAGGGGAATCAAATCAGATTCCACCGCATTAGCGTTTAATCCCCCAAAATCTGCCTTTGTCGTCTCTTCTTCACTGCCAGTCCTCTTACCTTTAATGTTAAGGACATTAAATTTGGAGCCCAACCTCCCTTTTCTAGCAACCATACCACCAGAATTCTGAGAGTTCCTTGATCTTCACTGGGATCTATGCTCCACCAACATCTAAGGACTGAAAGTTGGTTCAGAGTCCTTCCTAAGGTAGCCATTGTTGTTGCTTGAACCACCGTCAATCACCACTTTGTCACTAGCTTTGTCCGATGTTTCTTTCAATAAGGGACACAACTCCCTCACATGCCCGTATTTTCCACAGGTAAAACAAACCGTTGGTAAGGCTTTATATTCCACCCTCTGAATTTTTCCATTAACACAAATCTGAGAAATGAGAGGCTTATCCAGGTTGATGAACAGAGCCATTCTGGAAAATCTGCCCCTAGTTCTATTATCGGTATTAAAGTCAAACTTTACAACCTTACCGATCATGCTTCCAATTGCCTCGAGGATCATCCTCTTGTACATAAACCCAGGTAATCCAGGTAGCCTGATCCACGCCATAACTACACTTGGGTATGGTTGAAGGGGAGAAAAGTCTTTTGTCCACGGTTGGACTGTCAAATATTGCCCAAAAATTATCCATGGTCCCTGTGTTAAAACATCGTCATAATCCTCCTTGTTCTAGAACTTAGCCAAAAAATACCCATTCTCAATATCCATTAATTGAAATGGATGTATATGCTTCCAAAGGTTTCTAATTCGAATAAACAGAACACCATAGCTGATATTTTGGCCTAGTAGTTTTAAAACTACTGTCATCTCCATCTCTTTGTATAAAATTTCTTTGACTCGATCGGAGAAATCAATTGTCGGGATTCCATTAACAGTGGACCTTATAATATCATCGTCCAACAGAATAAAATCTCCATCACTTCCCCCATCAACCCCCGCAACTTCCTGACCAGCACAAGACAAACCAGCCCCAAAGAGTTTGTCTTTCCATGACATTGTCGCACTTAAAGGTGGATCAGAGTCCATAGCCATATCCACAGAAGCCCCATCGGAATCATCTTTAAACCTAATTTTCTTGGTGTTACGATCTTCAGATAATTGTGAATCACCATCACCGTCACCACTTTCAGAGAGTTTTCCATCAAAGAACCTAAAAGATTAACATGATGATGCTTTTATTTATTACTAGTATTAGTTCCCTTCTTACGCAAAGGTTATATATTTACACGATTTGTAATTAAATTGTAAAAATGAAATGTTTTAAATAACAATAAAAGTTCACTTTATTTATCAAAATTTGTAACTTCACTTTTTCAATGTCGCTACTCTTAACCTCCAATGTCGTGACCTTGGTCATAGTCCACCTACAATGATGATGTATCTCGAAATTCATCCTAGGTACATATTCAGCTTTAATGTCATGATTTCGTGTATCCAATGCAGCAACATTCTCAACAATCTTCTAACATCTATGCCATTTAGCTCAAGTCAGTTTCTTACACCAATTACATCACTTAGTTAGAATTTATTAGGAATGATGTTGCTTAATTTGTCAATAAATATCTTACAAGGCTTATTTTAATCGACAAAACATAAATAACAAATAAATCATAAAACTATTAAAATAACATTAAAATTCTTGATTCAAAGGTTGTTAAGTATTGAAAATGACTCAATTTGCCATATTAAATTATGACAGATCAAATTCTCACACTTAAATCTTTGCTTCTCTTCAAGCAAACACACAGACTAGAAAAGAACTTGATGCAATCGTAAACCAACTAAAAATCTAACTAAGGCAAATGCACCTATTAATTAATAGTATAGTTACAGTGAGCAAAGATATTGTTCTCGCGAGGACTAAAAGTACTAGTAATTGCCTTCTTTCTATTGTTTAACCGAATAATTAGAGCAATTGATTGATAAATAGAATTAACTAAATTAATTAACTATGAACGCGACAAATAACAAATTAGGCAAATAATTGAGTAAACAACTAATAATCAAAACAATACCCATGAAAAAATTCATCTAAATTTCATCTATCATTATTAATCTAAATTACACAATTTCTTCGCTTAGTATCTTGATCTGTAGAAATCCCTAAATTATGCTAATATCTCTCTTCAAGAATAAGAGCACTCTAGGTTGATTAATTGAAATTTCTTTGTAATTAAAACCCTTATTATTGTATTAACCCTATCTATGGATTCCTCTATTAGGTTTGACTCTAATATGGTAGATTTATGTCGTCCTATTTCTAGAATTACATGCAACTCCACTCAATTTCGCTAGATCTACTCTTAAATAGGCTCATTCCTCTTCTGATTTAAGCACATCAAACATTGATCAATAATCTAGAAATATCAAACCAAGAATTAAACACACATAATTGAGAACAATATCTAAGTATTTATTGCGTAAAATAGAAATCAAACGACATAATTCATCATAGGGTTCATCTCACTAGATATTTAGAAAATTAGTTCATGCTTGCAAATAAAAACATCCAAAATATAGCATAACCACAAGAAAGAAAGAAACTGATAATAATCTACAAAGAAATAAAAATAGAATCTTTAATCTTGATGGAAATCTGCTTCAGAATTGGCTTCAATAGTGTTCTTCGAGTTATTTTCTTGAGTTTTCGATAACGACTCACTCTTATCTTCTTATTTTTGTTATATATAGGTCTCAGAATGCCCGAAAAACTTAAAAATCGCATTTTTCCGCAGGTTTAGAGTGCAAACAGCGAAATCAACATGGTCTACCACATGGCTTATGTGGCTCACACAGCCCTATGGAAGAGGCCAGCCCGTGTGGCTCCTATAACTTGCTCCAGTTTTCGCTCGTTTTTCACTCATTTTTTGCTCATTTTTTCTCCCAAATGCCCTCCTAAGTATAAGTACATGAGTTTAAAGGGTTAATAGCATAAAATTTACCATTAACATAGAATAATCACCCAAAAACACATTAAAAATGAGACTAAAACATATTACTTTTTGCACCTATCTAATATCCCCACACTTAAGCGTATGCTTGTCCTCAAGCTAAATCCTCAACCCACATTCAAGTTAACTTCCATCAATTTATTATTTTCACCGATAATGTCTTAGGATAATCTAGAGATAATCATGAATTGGAAATTCACAATAAAATGATACTAAATAGCAAAAGCAATCCAAGCAGAGAATTTAAAGCTTTAAAAACATTAGGCATCTCCCCTATCTCAAAAATTACATAAAATTCAAACTCAATAAGAAATAAAATCCTCACTAAAGATTCACTCAGAGCACTCAAAGTGTTTATGGTTCAAATAATATGCATTCAACAATCAAATGAGAAATGTTATTACCATCTGCTAGCTTGAAAATCAAGTCTCCACCACTATAAATAAGATGACACACTAATCAAGAGGTCTTTTCAAGGTTGTAATGGGGCTTAGGTTAAGGGTATGGAAAATGTCAGAAAAGTCGATTACAATCGAGAGTCAAGCTGATAAGTTACCAAACTAGAAAAAATCAGTTGTTGAATTAAAAGAATTCACATAAATAAGAAATAAATAATATAAATGAGCTTTTCAACACAATATGAAGCTAACGATTCAAGCTCAATCAATTCTTTTTTTATATATTTTTTCTTTTTTATCACGATTTTTTTCTTTTTTGCAAAAGAAATTTAGTAATACAAATGATGAAACATAGCCAGACAACTAACCAAATCAAATTTTGACAAAAAAAGGAGTCAATAAAAGGGATAATTTACAACATAGATATGAGTTGTGGGTTAACATAAATGGGTAATAGAAAAAAAATGTGTTAGGATCAACAGGGTTTACTAGGGGATAATATAACAGGTAAGTTGTTTAAAGGTTAGGTGGGTTGAATCCTAACTGCCTCTATCATCTCAGTATAACAAATCAATAATATGGTCTCGACATGTATAACTCAAGCAAGTTTTATAATAACGAATTAAATTGACATACTCACTATCAAAGAGAAAATGAACATGAAAAATATATGCTAAACTTGCAAATTTAAAATTTCAAAATAATTCTTCAATTGAGGGAGACAGCCTAAAATAATAATTTCTACAAAACAACTTATCATGCTTGATTCTCTCGTATCTTAAAGTATAAATCACACAATTCACAAAAGCCCGCAAATAAATCTCAAAATAGGTTAAAAAAACTCCAAATTAAAAGAAATTACTTTAATAGCAGCGGTGAGGAAATTACTTAAAGACAAACAACTAGGGATTTTATCGCATAAGCATATAAACAACCTCCCCACACTTAAGATGTACATTGCCTTCAATGTACAAACAATTATAATCACAAAATAAGCACAATATCATAAGGGAGGGAGAGAACTGAAACTGTACTGAATTTGGATGATATCGCTAGAATAGTGAAAACCAGAATCATAGGAGAGTCTAAATGAAGTACATGTTTCTGAGCAAAATAATAAGAAAATAAAAAAAACATAAGATAAAAAGATTACAAACTAGAAAAAAAACAATTGAAAAAGCATAATAAAATAAAATAAAAGATATAAATCCAAAAAATAAAAAAATAAATAAAGTAAATAAAAATAAAAATATATGAATATAGAAAATAAAAAAATAAATAAAAATAAAAATGAGGCTTTGGGTATGGAGGAACAAAGGAATAAAAAGACAAGAAAAAAAATAACTTTAAAGAGGAAAAATAGAAGGTTATGTGTGCCACACGGTCGTGTGCACAGGTCGTGTCGAATTACCCAGACCATGTGTGATAAAAGAATAGGTAAAAATAAGCTCATTATCCACACGACCTAGGACACGCCCGTGTATGAAACATGGCTATGTGCAATGCTCGTTCACTTCTCCATGCCCGTGTATGAGTCCGTGTAGGCTACGCAATCTACCACATGCCCATGTGACAGACTGTGTCTCACATGGCCATGTCTCTAACCCGTGTAACTCTCTATGCCCCTATGGGTTAGATTACACTTGAAAAAGATTAGCTCCAGTATGCACAGCCTAAGACACGCTTGTGTGTCCAGGCCATGTGAATCATCCCAGACCGTGTAAACCCTTTTTTAAATTTTTTTTGAGTTTTTTTAAATTTTTTTAAAATAACATGAAATTAAAATGAATAAATAAGTAAAATAAAAATACTTGGGTTGCCTCTAGAGAAGTGTTTATTTAGAGTCTAAGCTTGACTTATCAGTTCAAGCTAATGGTTAATATGGATCTTGGAGCCTAAGCTCTTCTCTCTCGCTTTTAATATTACCACCAAAATAAAGTTTAAGACGAAGATTGTTTACCTTGAATGTGTTGTATTCAAGATGTGTTACCTTAATGGTTCCATATGGAAATATGTTTTGTACCACAAATGGGTTTGACCCTATTAACTTAAGCTCTGAAAGGAACATTGGTGGATCTGATTTGCCTAGCAGCAGTTTGTCCCCAACTTTGAATTGGTTCGTCCTCTTTACATGCACACTATGGTATTGCTTTGTTATTTCTTTTACCATCCTTGGGTTCTCATTAGACTTTGTTCGCTATTCATATAATTCATCAAGCTACACCATTTGTTCTCCACTCATCCATTGATGTTTATCACCTTAAGATGGATAGTGTTTGAACACGTATTCATTAGTAAATTCCTGTATAGAATGTCGAGCCACATGATTACTAACATTAATAGAATAATGAGTGTCATCTCTCTCATTAGGAACTTTAACAAAATCACGTGCTTGAAGAGTAATGTTTTCATCGCCTACACTCAGCACAAGTTCACCGCTACCCACATCAATAATAGTTCTAGCAGTGGCTAAAAACGGTCGACCTAAGATCATGGGTACCTCAATATTCTCATCCATGTCTAATATAACAAAATCAACAGTGAATATAAATTTATCAACTTTAACAAGTTTATCTTCAATAATACCCCTAGGATATCTAATTGATCTACTAGTTAAATTGAATATTCATCCTACTGAGTTTTGGTGTTTCGAAACTAAGTTGTTTGAACATTTTATAAGGAAAAATATTTTTACTAGCCTCCAAATTAGCCAAAGCTTTTTCAACATTTAAAATACCAATAAGACAAGGAATAGTAAAACTCCCTGGATCCTTAAGCTTGTTGAGTAGTTTGTTTTGGAGAATGACTAAGCAATCCTCATTGAGCTCCATAGTTGACAAGTTGTCTAACTTATTTTTATTTGTTAACAGTTCCTTTAAAAATTTTGTGTGACAGCCCAAAGTTGACCCTAGTCGGGAAGTGGTTTCGGGACCGCTAAACCGAGTCACTGAAATGTTTGAATGTGATACTTATTGTCTAGAATATGTAATTATGAATGTGTGAAAATTTCAAGCTTCAATTTGGTTGATTTCATGTGAATTTAGTCAATAGGACTTATGTGAGAAAATTCAAAAATGTGATAGGTCAATGTGTGAGGACCTATTAGTGCATGTGGACAAAGGGGGGGACTTGCATGTCAAATTTCCCCCCTAATGAGTAGTGGCCGGCCATGACAAGGAATGATGGGCAAAACATGTCATGAAACATGTTTTGTTAGTGGAAGAATAAAATAAGGAGTATGGGTAATAAAGAAATGGAAAACAAAAGAAAAAAAAATGTGTGTGTAGTGTTTGTTCCCCCATTGCAGTGAGCTAAAGAAGAGAAAGGGGGAATTTTGTTCATCCTTTTCTCATCTTCATGCTTGCCAAAACTAGAAAGAAAAACAAAGAAAAATTTTCTCATCCTTTGGTTCATCCTTGGCCAAAAATTTTAAGGAGGAAAGAAGAAGAAAGGTGAAGAGATTCGGCCATGCATGTAGCTAGGCTAAGGTATGTTTGATGATGTTCCATGAGAGGCATGCATGTTTTAGTTGTTAGCTTGAGTTCTACCTAACCCATGGTCTAAATCTTGCTATGTGATGGAAATGGCACTTGACCATGGATGCATCATTCTTGGTTGATGTTTGATGTTGTGGTGATGAGGCATGAGGATGAGTTAAGATTCGGCCTAGGTGGAGGTTGTGTTAATGCCATTGCATGCAAAATATGAAGCTTGTTAATGATGCATGTGATGATGGCTTGATGATTCTTGAACCTCCTTTTTAGCATTTTTTTTGTGTGAGCACATATGTGCATTGGTTGCTAAATGGAGAAGAATCGGCTAGCAAGATGTGTGCTAAGGCCGAATGTAACTTTGCATGTTAATGAGCAATGCATGTGTTAAATTGATGAAAAGGGGGAGGATGCTTTGCTAGTGTGTATATGTGTGTATTAAGTGTTGAAATCGACCCCAAAAATGGACATGCATATTCGGCCAAGGGCAAAGAAATTAGCTAATATGTTGTGTTGATGCATGATTTTTGCATGTATGAGACTTTAATGTCTAATGTATAAATATGGGATAAGTGCCTTGTGTTCATCTTTTGATGCCTAAATGATGAAATCAATTTATTTGTTTGATTAAGCTCAAGAGCAAAGGGGAAATAAAACCGATAAAGGGAAGGAAAAAGTGGTTGAATAGCTAGCGGAATCGTTCGACAACACCCGAGGTAAGTTCTTGAGTAAGAGAGCTTAAATTTCGATGTGATTAAATCATGCTCTATGTGTGGCTATTGAGCCGAATGTGCAAGGACAATATGTGCCTTGTGTTTGAGTTTCGTAAACGAAAATGAAATATGAATGTACCATGAATTATTGTTGGATGTGCATGATAAATTGAATGCTGTCCGGGCTAAGTCCCGAAGGCTTTGTGCTAAGTGAATATATCCGGACTAAGATCCGAAGGCCTTTGTGCGAGATACTAAATCCGGGTTAAGTCCCGAAGGCATTCGTGCGAGTTATTAAAGCCGGGTTAAGTCCCGAAGGCATTCGTGCGAGTTGTTAAATCCGGGTTACGTCCCGAAGGCATTGTGTGAGTTACTAAAACCGGGCTATGTCCCGAAGGCATTTGAACGAGGAGCTATATCCGGTTAAATCCCGAAGGTACGTGATTTGGTAATGAATGAGCTTGCTGTAAAATTCCAGCGAATACTCGAAAAACATCCCAATATGGGGATATGTTACGTATGTGTTGAATTTAATCGAGCCCTTACAAATAAATGTTCGCTCAGTTGATAAACGAGCTATCGGCCTTCGGCTAAGTTAGTCTATTGTGTATGTGCATAAGGGTTGTTAATGTTGTGAAGCAAGTTTAATATCGATAAATTGCGTATTATGAAATATTCCGTTTAGCTAAATGTGTGATATTCTTTGTTTATGCTGGAATTCCTTGCTCAAACTTACTAAGCATAAATTGCTTACTCGTTACATTGCTCCTCTGTTTTATAGATTTTTGGTTCTCCAGCTATCGGACTCGGGATCTTGAAGTCGAAGTCGCCCACACTATCAAAGGCTCTTTTGGGTACTATTTTGGTTGAATTTTGATATGGCATGTATAGGACTACCCAATGTTGTCTTTCGAGTACTTTATGAAATGTATAAGTGTACAGCCATGCGAAAATGGCTTGTAGAAGTGGAGTATGGCATTAGACCATTTGTATTTATGAATGTATAGATGGTTTCATGATGTAACTATAGTTGGAATGGAAGTGTTGAGCAAATGATCAGCCACTAGAATGGCTAAGTATGATCATATGTGGGCTTATGTATGACAAGGCCCTAGTTGGTCCATGAAACCCCAAATTAGGTAAGGTTTACTTTGAAAACAGAAGCTGATAGCAGCAGTGGTGTGGATTGGAAAAATCACAAGAATTCGTAGGAGTGGAATTAAATAGTGAATAAATTATGTAATCGAACCTTGATGAATCTACTTTCATATGGAAGTAACGAAACAATCATAGGAACAGTACAGTAAGAAATATTCGGGTTCTTGTGGAACAGGGCCAGAACAGTTTCTGGATTCCCTGTTCCGACTTTGGAAATTCACTATAAATTGACCAGAGATAATTAGGGGTCATACCATATATGTATGGATTCCTCTCTGAGTCTAGTTTCCATAGAAACAAACGGCATCAGTATTGAAGCTCTGTTCAGAGAGATATCCAAGTCGTAATGGGAAAAGGTCAGTGTAGTCGACTCCTGTAACATGGGAGACTTTGACTAATAAACTGTACTAATTGGCCCGACCAAAAATTCTAGAAAAAAATACATAGGTGGGGATATGAGTCTAGTTTCAGGGAAAAATCACAAAAACTGATTTTCGAGTTGTGAAACTCAAGATATGATTTTTGAAGCGACTAGTACTCAGACTGGGCAGTGTCTGGAAAAAAAAAATTTTTCAAAGTTTGTTAACATCTCGTGTCCGACTCCGGTGTCGGTCTCGGGTTCGGGGTGTTACATTTTTATTGGTATCAGAGCTACGGTTTAGTCAATTCTAGGACTACCGTAATGTTTTGGGTCTAGCTATACATGCCATTTTATGTGATTACTTGATAGTGTGGTGATTTCTGACAATTGTAAATGTGTTTATTTATAGTAATGGATACCGATCGTGACCGAGAGGTAGCTGATGATCTTGAGAGTGTAGCGCCTGCTCCCGCACAAGGGACAGTGCCGGCAAACTCTCAACCTAATGCTAGTAATCAGAATGATGAAGCTAGACAAGCATTCTATAGCGTGATGAATGATTGGTTTAACCAATACATTCAAACTAATATGGCTGTTCCACAACCTCCATTCCCGACAAATACTACCCCCGCACCTACAATACCACCGGTAACGGACCAAATAAGGTCAAATAAGCCCCCAGTTGACAGAATCCGAAAACATGGGGCTACTGAATTTAAGGCTATGGATAGCGATGATGCCGAGCAAGCTGAATTTTGGCTGGACAACACTATCCGGGTACTCGATGAGCTATCTTGTACACCCGATGAATGCCTAAAGTGTGCTATCTCCTTGCTACGTGATTATGCCTACTATTGGTGGAGTACTCTGACTTCTATTGTGCCCCGAGAGCAAGTAACTTGGGAGTTTTTCCAAACTGAGTTTCGGAAAAAGTATATCAGTCAGAGATTTGTTGATCAAAAACGGAAGGAATTTCTTGAGCTTAAGCAAGGCTCCATGTCGGTTACTGATTACGAGCGAAAATTTGTTAGACTTAGCAAATACGCTCGGGAATGTGTTTCGTCCGAAGCTATTATGTGTAAACGCTTCGAGGATGGGCTGAATGAAGATATAAAGATGTTCGTTGGCGTTCTGGAAATACGAGAGTTCGTGGTACTTGTTGAACGAGCTTGTAAAGCCGAAGAGCTTAGAAAAGAAAAGCAAAGAGTTGATGAGGGAACTGGAGAGTTTCGTAAAAGGTCCTCGGGAGGGTCTCTTCAACAGACATCGAAGAGATTTCGAGATGATGCGGGCCAGTTTAGAGGCACTTCGGGCCTTTTTGGACGAGATCGTGATCGACCCCCTGTGGGTACACGAGGCACTTCGGTCGCCAGTGTTGGGAATGAACGTCGAGACAGGACGAAATGCCGATATTGCGGTAAATGGCATTCGGGGAGTTGTAGATTTCCTGACCGCTCCTGTTACAAATGCGGATCAGTGGACCACTTCATTAAAGATTGCCCGAGGTTGTCGGGACAGAATGCAAATCAGAGTGGGAGACCGGGTGCTACCACTGCTCGAGGTAGACCATCTGGAAACATGGGCAATGCTGGTGGTGGTCAGAGAGGATCTAGAGATGATATAACCAGATCCGAAGCCCGTGCGCCTGCTAGAGCTTATGCTATACGTGCCCGCGAGGATGCTTCTTCGCCGGATGTTATTACCGGTACATTCACTCTCTTTGATACTAATGTAATTGCTTTGATTGACCCCGGTTCTACTCATTCTTACATATGTGAAACCTTAGCCTCCAGTAAGACTTTACCTATTGAGTCTACTGAGTTCGTAATTCGGGTGTCAAATCCCTTGGGTCGTTACGTGCTTGTCGACAAAGTGTGCAAGAAATGTCCCCTGGAAATTCGAGGTTCCTGTTTCCCGGCGAACTTGATGCTTTTGCCGTTTGATGAATTTGATGTTATCCTTGGTTTGGATTGGTTGACCGCGCATGATGCGATTGTGAATTGCAAGAGCAAGACTATTGATTTGAGGTGTGCAAATAACGAAGTAGTCCGAATTGAGTCTGCGGACTTGGAGGGGATGCCAGCTGTAATATCAGCAATGTTGGCATAGAAATATGTAAGAAAAGGGTGCGAAGCATACCTTGCATATGTGCTTGATGACAAAGAATTAGAAAAGAAACCCGAATCTGTGCCGGTGGTTTGTGAATACCCGGATGTTTTTACGGAAGAATTACCGGGTTTACCACCTGTTCGGGAGGTAGAGTTTGGTATTGAGCTTGTACCTGGGACTACGCCGATTTCGATAGCTCCGTATCGTATGGCACCAACCGAGTTAAAGGAGTTGAAAGCTCAGTTGCAAGAACTGACGGATAGAGGTTTCGCTCGACCAAGTTTCTCACCTTGGGGTGCACCAGTATTGTTCGTGAAAAAGAAGGACGGAACCATGAGGTTGTGCATTGACTATCGTCAGCTGAATAAAGTGACGATAAAGAACAAATATCCGTTGCCGCGCATCGATGATTTGTTCGACCAACTGAAGGGAGCCTCAGTGTTCTCAAAAATAGATTTGAGATCGGGCTATTATCAGTTGCGAATCCGAGATTCAGATATTCCCAAAACTGCCTTCAGAACGAGATATGGTCACTACAAATTCTTAGTGATGCCGTTTGGGCTCACTAATGCCCCTGCAGTATTTATGGATTTGATGAATCGGATCTTCAGACCGTATCTGGATCGGTTCGTAGTGGTGTTCATTGATGACATTTTGGTCTATTCAAGAGACGAGACCGAACATGCTGAGCATCTGAGGCTAGTGCTGCAAATTTTGCGGGATAAGCAGTTATATGCTAAGTTCAGTAAGTGTGAGTTATGGTTAAGAGAGGTTAGCTTCTTGGGTCATGTGGTATCCGCGTCGGGTATTCGAGTTGACCCGAACAAAATTTCAGCCATACTTGACTGGAAACCTCCGAGAAATGTTACTGAAGTTCGGAGCTTTTTGGGGCTCGCCGGTTATTACCGACGATTTGTGAAAGGTTTCTCGATGATAGCCACACCAATGACGAAGCTACTTCAAAAGGATGTTAAGTTCGAGTGGACGGAGAAATGTCAGAAAAGTTTCGACCAACTGAAAACTCATTTGACTGAAGCTCCAATTTTGGTGCAACCCGAATCAGGTAAAGAGTTTGTCATTTATAGTGACGCATCCCTACTTGGGTTGGGTTGCGTATTGATGCAAGAAGGTCGAGTCGTGGCCTATGCGTCGAGACAATTGAAGCCACACGAGAGGAATTATCCGACCCATGATCTCGAACTAGCTGCCATCGTGTTTGCTTTAAAAATATGGCGACATTATCTGTTTGGTGAGAAGTGCCATGTATTTTCGGATCACAAAAGTCTCAAATATTTGATGACTCAACGAGACTTGAATCTGCGACAAAGACGTTGGCTTGAGTTGTTGAAAGATTACGAGCTTGTCATTGATTACCACCCAGGAAAGGCTAACGTGGTTGCGGACGCCTTAAGCCGGAAGTCATTGTTTGCTTTACGAGCGATGAACGTGCATTTGTCTGTTCTACCAGACAGTGTGTTAGTAGCTGAATTAAAAGCTAAACCATTATTGACTCACCAAATTCGTGAAGCTCAGAAAGTCGATGATGAATTGGTTGCAAAACGGGCTAAGTGTTTTCCGAACGAGGAATCGGAGTTTCAAATTGATGATGATGATTGTTTGAGGTTCAGAAATCGTTTGTGTGTTCCAAGGAATTCGGAACTCATTTCGATGATTCTGAACGAAGCCCATTGTAGCCGAATGTCAATTCACCCGGGGAGTACGAAAATGTACAACGATTTGAAACGTCAATTTTGGTGGCATGGTATGAAACGGGACATCTCTGACTTTGTTTCGAGATGTTTAATATGTCAACAAGTGAAAGCGGAACATCAAGTGCCTTCAGGATTACTCCAGCCGATCATGATACCCGAGTGGAAATGGGATCGAGTCACAATGGACTTTGTGTCCGGACTGCCTTTGTCAGCAAGTAAGAAGGATGCGATATGGGTTATTGTTGATAGACTGACTAAGTCGGCTCATTTCATCCCCGTACGCACGGATTTTTCATTGGATAAACTAGCTGAATTGTACGTTTATCAAATTGTGAGATTACACGGGGTACCTGTTTCTATCGTGTCGGATAGAGATCCGAGATTCACCTCACGATTTTGGAAGAAATTGCAAGAAGCTCTGGGTACCAAGCTGCATTTTAGCACTGCTTTCCACCCCCAAACCAATGGTCAATCCGAGAGGATAATTCAGATACTTGAGGATATGTTGAGATGTTGCATCCTCGAGTTCAGTAGTTCATGGGAACGGTATTTACCTTTGATTGAATTCGCTTACAACAATAGTTTTCAATCAAGTATTAAGATGGCACCTTACGAGGCTTTGTACGGTCGTAAATGCCGTACACCATTTTTTGGACCGAGCTCGGTGAAAGCAAAATTTTCGGAGTTGATTTGATTAGAGATGCTGAACAGAAAGTAAAGGTAATCCGTGAAAGTCTGAAGGTAGCCACGGATCGTCAGAAATCGTACGCAGATTTGAAACGAAAAGACATCGAGTATCAGGTGGGAGACAAAGTGTTCCTTAAGGTTTCACCTTGGAAAAAGATACTCAGGTTCGACCGTAAGGGCAAGTTGAGCCCAAGATTCATTGGGCCATACGAAATCTCCGAACGAGTTGGTCCGGTTGCGTATAGATTGATTTTGCCCCCGGAGCTTGAAAAGATTCATGACGTCTTTCATGTTTCGATGCTTCGACGCTATCGATCTGATCCATCGCATATAATTAGCCCATCAGAGGTTGAAATTCAAGTCGACATGAGCTATGAAGAAGAACCGATGCGTATCCTAGCTCGTGAAGTGAAGGAGTTGCGAAACAAAAGAGTTCCGCTAGTAAAGGTGTTATGGCTCAAACACGGGATCGAGGAAGCAACTTGGGAGACCGAGAGCTCGATGAAAGAACGATACCCAAACCTATTTACCGGTAAGATTTTCGGGGACGAAAATTTCTTAAGTGGGGGAGAGTTGTGACAGCCCAAAGTTGACCCTAGTCGGGAAGTGGTTTCGGGACCGCTAAACCGAGTCACTGAAATGTTTGAATGTGATACTTATTGTCTAGAATATGTAATTATGAATGTGTGAAAATTTCAAGCTTCAATTTGGTTGATTTCATGTGAATTTAGTCAATAGGACTTATGTGAGAAAATTCAAAAATGTGATAGGTCAATGTGTGAGGACCTATTAGTGCATGTGGACAAAGGGGGGGACTTGCATGTCAAATTCCCCCCCTAATGAGTAGTGGCCGGCCATGACAAGGAATGATGGGCAAAACATGTCATGAAACATGTTTTGTTAGTGGAAGAATAAAATAAGGAGTATGGGTAATAAAGAAATGGAAAACAAAAGAAAAAAAAATGTGTGTGTAGTGTTTGTTCCCCCATTGCCGTGAGCTAAAGAAGAGAAAGGGGGAATTTTGTTCATCCTTTTCTCATCTTCATGCTTGCCAAAACTAGAAAGAAAAACAAAGAAAAATTTTCTCATCCTTTGGTTCATCCTTGGCCAAAAATTTTAAGGAGGAAAGAAGAAGAAAGGTGAAGAGATTCGGCCATGCATGTAGCTAGGCTAAGGTATGTTTGATGATGTTCCATGAGAGGCATGCATGTTTTAGTTGTTAGCTTGAGTTCTACCTAACCCATGGTCTAAATCTTGCTATGTGATGGAAATGGCACTTGACCATGGATGCATCATTCTTGGTTGATGTTTGATGTTGTGGTGATGAGGCATGAGGATGAGTTAAGATTCGGCCTAGGTGGAGGTTGTGTTAATGCCATTGCATGCAAAATATGAAGCTTGTTAATGATGCATGTGATGATGGCTTGATGATTCTTGAACCTCCTTTTTAGCATTTTTTTTGTGTGAGCACATATGTGCATTGGTTGCTAAATGGAGAAGAATCGGCTAGCAAGATGTGTGCTAAGGCCGAATGTAACTTTGCATGTTAATGAGCAATGCATGTGTTAAATTGATGAAAAGGGGGAGGATGCTTTGCTAGTGTGTATATGTGTGTATTAAGTGTTGAAATCGACCCCAAAAATGGACATGCATATTCGGCCAAGGGCAAAGAAATTAGCTAATATGTTGTGTTGATGCATGATTTTTGCATGTATGAGACTTTAATGTCTAATGTATAAATATGGGCTAAGTGCCTTGTGTTCATCTTTTGATGCCTAAATGATGAAATCAATTTATTTGTTTGATTAAGCTCAAGAGCAAAGGGGAAATAAAACCGATAAAGGGAAGGAAAAAGTGGTTGAATAGCTAGCGGAATCGTTCGACAACACCCGAGGTAAGTTCTTGAGTAAGAGAGCTTAAATTTCGATGTGATTAAATCATGCTCTATGTGTGGCTATTGAGCCGAATGTGCAAGGACAATATGTGCCTTGTGTTTGAGTTTCGTAAACGAAAATGAAATATGAATGTACCATGAATTATTGTTGGATGTGCATGATAAATTGAATGCTGTCCGGGCTAAGTCCCGAAGGCTTTGTGCTAAGTGAATATATCCGGACTAAGATCCGAAGGCCTTTGTGCGAGATACTAAATCCAGGTTAAGTCCCGAAGGCATTCGTGCGAGTTATTAAAGCCGGGTTAAGTCCCGAAGGCATTCGTGCGAGTTGTTAAATCCGGGTTACGTCCCGAAGGCATTGTGTGAGTTACTAAAACCGGGCTATGTCCCGAAGGCATTTGAACGAGGAGCTATATCCGGTTAAATCCCGAAGGTACGTGATTTGGTAATGAATGAGCTTGCTGTAAAATTCCAGCGAATACTCGAAAAACATCCCAATATGGGGATATGTTACGTATGTGTTGAATTTAATCGAGCCCTTACAAATAAATGTTCGCTCAGTTGATAAACGAGCTATCGGCCTTCGGCTAAGTTAGTCTATTGTGTATGTGCATAAGGGTTGTTAATGTTGTGAAGCAAGTTTAATATCGATAAATTGCGTATTATGAAATATTCCGTTTAGCTAAATGTGTGATATTCTTTGTTTATGCTGGAATTCCTTGCTCAAACTTACTAAGCATAAATTGCTTACTCGTTACATTGCTCCTCTGTTTTATAGATTTTTGGTTCTCCAGCTATCGGACTCGGGATCTTGAAGTCGAAGTCGCCCACACTATCAAAGGCTCTTTTGGGTACTATTTTGGTTGAATTTTGATATGGCATGTATAGGACTACCCAATGTTGTCTTTCGAGTACTTTATGAAATGTATAAGTGTACAGCCATGCGAAAATGGCTTGTAGAAGTGGAGTATGGCATTAGACCATTCGTATTTATGAATGTATAGATGGTTTCATGATGTAACTATAGTTGGAATGGAAGTGTTGAGCAAATGATCAGCCACTAGAATGGCTAAGTATGATCATATGTGGGCTTATGTATGACAAGGCCCTAGTTGGTCCATGAAACCCCAAATTAGGTAAGGTTTACTTTGAAAACAGAAGCTGATAGCAGCAGTGGTGTGGATTGGAAAAATCACAAGAATTCGTAGGAGTGGAATTAAATAGTGAATAAATTATGTAATCGAACCTTGATGAATCTACTTTCATATGGAAGTAACGAAACAATCATAGGAACAGTACAGTAAGAAATATTCGGGTTCTTGTGGAACAGGGCCAGAACAGTTTCTGGATTCCCTGTTCCGAATTTGGAAATTCACTATAAATTGACCAGAGATAATTAGGGGTCATACCATATATGTATGGATTCCTCTCTGAGTCTAGTTTCCATAGAAACAAACGGCATCAGTATTGAAGCTCTGTTCAGAGAGATATCCAAGTCGTAATGGGAAAATGTCAGTGTAGTCGACTCCTGTAACATGGGAGACTTTGACTAATAAACTGTACTAATTGGCCCGACCAAAAATTCTAGAAAAAAATACATAGGTGGGGATATGAGTCTAGTTTCAGGGAAAAATCACAAAACTGATTTTCGAGTTGTGAAACTCAAGATATGATTTTTGAAGCGACTAGTACTCAGACTGGGCAGTGTCTGGAAAAATTTTTTTTTTCAAAGTTTGTTAACATCTCGTGTCCGACTCCGGTGTCGGTCTCGGGTTCGGGGTGTTACATTTTGCATAATTTGGCATCTGCGAAAGGGTTTTCAAAAGTTCAAGAAATTTACCATATTATTTTTTTATGTGGTCTTACTTCAATGCTACCAAATAAGGAATTCGTTGCTTGTATTCTCTAACCATCGGCTTATGCTCTTTCTTACTTTCCTCAACCCCATCATTTTTCTCAATAGCTTCTAAATTTACCTTATTTTCAAGCTGGACTAATCCTTCCAGCTTTGAACAGTGATTGCGTAAACTGGCTTATTTGGGTTAGTTTCAGTGTTACTAGGTAAACTACCTTGCTGTTTCTCCGAAACCAATTTAGCAAGTTGTTCAATCTGATTTTCAAGCCCTTGAATCGATGCTTGCTGATTTTTCAGAGTTATCTCAATGTTTTGAAATCTAGTTTTCGACATTGGAATAAATTTAGCTAACATCTCCTCAACGTTTAGTTTATTTTCTTGCTAATAACGTTACTGAAAACCTATAAGAGTTTGTAACCTTTGATTACCTTGACCACCCCAAGATAAATTTGGATGATTCCTCCATCCTGGATTATAATTATTGCTTTAGGGGTTATTTTGAGGTCTAAAAATTTTACCCATAAAGTTGATTTGGTCATGCTTTATGTTAGAACCGAAAGGTAAAAATTCTAGATTGATCATCTCCACTCTAGTTGCATCACATTGCCTTACTGGATTCATTGTGTTATTACAACTCAAACTATCAATCATTTTACTTAGTGCTTCCACTTGACTTGCCAACATAGTAACTGCATATATATTAAAACACTAGTTGCTTTAATTAGTTTTGTTCTCATGACTTGGCACTGATAGTTATTCAGCGCCATCTCCTCAATAAACTTTTAAGATGCCTCAAATGTCTTATTATTCAATGTTCCTCCAGTTGTTGCATTAGTCAGTTGCCTAGTCGAGGGATCTAAACTGTTGTAAAAGGTTTGAACTTGTAACCATAAAGGTAACACATGATGATGGCACCTTCTCAAAAGATCCTTAAATCTCTCACATGCATCATATAATGTATCTAAATCAATTTGAGCATAAGAAGAGATGTCATTTCTCAACTTAGCTATTTTAGCCGGTGGGAAGTACTTCAATAGAAATTTTTCGGTCATTTGATCCCAAGTCGTGATAGAACCCCGTGGAAGTGAATTCAACCACTATGTTGCCTTACTCCTCAAAGAGAATGGAAACAACTATAAGTGTATGGCATCATCAGAAACACCATTAATCTTGAATGTGTCACAAATCTCTAGAAAGTTAGCCAAATTAACATTCAAATCTTCATCTTACAATCAATCAAATTGAACATATTGTTGTACCATTGGAATTGTGTTCGGCTTTAGCTCAAAATTGTTTGCAGCAATAGTCAGTCTAATGATACTCGATTTAGCCCCAATCAAAGTAGGCTTAGCATAATAAAAAATAGTACAATGAGTAAGAGGTGTAGGAGGCTGTTGATTATTTGGATTATCATCCATCTCCACAGTATAATCCTTATCTCTTGATCATCTATTAAAAACTATTGATGTTGCTTTACTTTTCTAACCTCTTTACAATTTCTGCGACCAGTCTTTCAATCTCACTGTTAAAAATTAACGGTTTCGATGGGTTTTCTCTAGTCATAAACTAAAAGAACATGTCAAAATCAAACAAACAAAAATAATAGAATGTAAAAAATAAATTAAAAATTAAAATAGAAAAATTAAAATAAAAATGGTTAAATTAATAGAAATAAAGTTTCCCTAATATTTTAGTCCCAAGCAACAACGCCAAAAACTTGATACAATTGTAAAACAACTAAAATTTTGACTAAAGCAAGTGCACCTATCAATTAAGAGTGTAGCTACGGTGAGCAAAGATATCGTTCCCACGAGGACTAAAACTACTAGTAATTACCGTCTTTCTATTATTTAACCAAATAATTGGAGCGATTGATTGATAACTAAAATTAAGTTAATTAATTAACTACAAACACGACAAAGAATAAATCAAGAAAATAATCGAGTAAACAACCAAGAAGCGAAACAATACCCATGACAATACCCAAAAAAGAATTCACCTAGATTTCATTTGTCATTATCAATCTAAATTACAAAATTTCTTCACTTAGTGTCTTGATCCGTAGAAATCTCTCAATTATGCTAATATCTCTCTTCAAGAAGAAGAGAAACTGACTCTAAGTTGATTAATTGAAATTTCTTTGTAATTAAAACCCTTATTATCACATTAACTCGATCTATAGATTCCCCTATTAGATTTGACTCTAATCTGGTAGATTTATGTCATCCTATTTCTAGGATTGCATTAAACTCCACTCAATTTCGCTAGATCTACTTTTAAACAGGGTCTATTCTTCCTCTCATTTAAGCACATCAAACATGGATCAATAATCTAGAAATATTAAACCAAAAATTAAGCATACATAATTGAGAAGAAGATCTAAGTATTTGTTCATAAAATAGAAATCAAACGACAGGATTCATCAAAGGGTTCATCTCCTTAGGTATTTATAACATTAGTTCATACTTGCAAATAAAAAATCCAAAATACAGTATAACCACAAGAAATAAAGAAAATGACAATAATCTACAAATAAATCAAAAGCGAATATTTAATCATGATGGAAATCTGCTTCAGAATCGGCTTTAATGGTATTCTTCGAGTTATTTTCTTGAGTATTCTATGACGACTCATTCCTATCTTTTTATTTTTGTCATATATAGGTTTCAGAATGCTTGAAAAACCTAAAAATTAAATTTTCCCATAGGTTTAGAGTACAAATCGCAAAATCAACATGGCCTGCCACATGGCCGTATGGCAGCCCGTGTGTCCAGGCTGTATGGAAGGGATCAACTCGTGTGGCTCTTGTAACTTGCTCCGATTTTTGGTTTCCATTCATTTTTCACTCTTTTTGCTCCCAAATGCTCTCCTAAGTATGCAAACATGAATTTAAAGGATTAGGAGCATAAAATTCTCCATTAACAGCGAATAATCACCCAAAAACGTGATAAGATGAGCCTAAAACATGTTCTTTTTAGCATCTATCGGAACATGCAACATGATGACCCTTGAGTGTGCTTAGTGATGAAATTCAATTAAGGATATATACAATACAGACAACTCTTATATCATGGAACCTTTGTATGATACTCAGGGAATTTACAACTTCTATAATAAATAATGAGAGTTCAAAACGACTACAACATGAACAAGTTAACAAGTAATCATAGACACATTTTCTGTCTATCATTCGAATCCATCAAAATTCATTGTACAGATATCGATTTATACCAGAAGAGCCTAAAACAACATTTCTCTTACAAATAACATGACAATCATCCATAAATCGATTTGTTAAGGTCATATAAGACTTCTCAGCTTGTAACGTTCTGAGGCTTAGGACCGTTTGGTTGAAAGTCGAGAATGAAAATGATTTGTCTATCTGAAAACATAAGTTTGAATTTGGTCTAAGATTTATAGCTATAAATATCACAAACTGGGTTGATTTTCAAAATATATATTATCCAATGTGCAAGAAAACTATTTTGGAACTAGATTTTTTCAAACAATCAGACCATATGAAATTGTTGATAGAATTGGTCCAGTTGCTTACCATTTGACTTTGCCACCAGAGTTGTGAAAGATTTATAATGTGTTTCATGTGTCAATGCTTTAGAGGTATCATTACTGTAATGCCCCGTACTCGAGACCATTGCCGGAGTCGAACACGAGGTGTTAACAGACTTAATTCATTACTTAAACAACTCATACAATTCATTTTAAAATTTCCAGACAAGCTGGCTAACTGCATCATAGTCGCTTTAAAAATTCGTATCTCGAGTTCCAAAACTCAAAATTAAGATCCGTAAATTTTCACTGAAACTAGACTCATATATCTATCTACTAATTTTTTTCTAGAATTTTTGGTTGATCCAATTAGTACAGTTTATTAGTTAAAGTCTCCCCTGTTTTAGGGTTCGACTGCTCTGACCTCTGTGTATTACGAATCAGATATCTATCTGTACAGAATTTCAATGACTATGAAATTTATTTCTCTTAAAACTAGACTCAATAAGGAATCTTTAAATATAAATCATGACTTCTAATTATATTTTTACAATTTATGGTGAATTTCCAAAATCAGAACAGGGGATCTAGAAATCGCTCTGGCCCTGTTTTACAAAAATTTAAACATCTCATAAAATATAGCTCATATACCTGTTTTGCTTCTTCCATATGAAAATAGACTCATCAAGCTTGGATTCCATAACTTATTAGTTATTTAATTCCATTTCTAATATTTTTAGTGATTTTTCAAATTCACGTCACTACTTCTGTCTAAATCTATTTTATGGTAAATTTTACCTATTTCATGGTTTCCATGGATTAGCTAGCAATTTGACATACATAACACCAAATATGATCATAATTAGCCATTCCAATGGCTAATCATTACCAAGCATTTTTATACCACTCAATAACCATATCATAAGACCATATATACAAAATGATTATAATGCTATACATGCCATACTCAAAATATACAAGCCATTATGCCAAGATGGTATACGGATAGTGTGAGCGTGCCTCCGGCCATTCCCGATTTCCGAGCTGGCTTGTCAACACTACAAGGAATGAAAAGGAGGGAGTAAGCATAAATTCTTAGTAAGTTCACATGCAAATAGCAAGTAACATAACCATATAAGCAAACATAAAACATCATTTGCATAATCATCACCAAGACATTCATATCACATTTTCATTTATCATCTTACCATATTGTTGTTATATCGAGTTTTCAACCCGAGGGTTAAGTACATACCTGTTCACAGTATCCATTTCACAACACTTACCAATACGTCCCTTTCATCTTGAGTATTCCTCCATTTGAGTAGAACTTTACCCGTTGAACACATCGGAATATAATTCGGATACATGGAAAGTTTGCACATAAGTGCCACATATGTAGCCAAGCTACTATGTAACCCGCCCATAAGCGAACTCGGAATCAAATCAACGAGCTCGGGTGTTCGCATCCCTGAGTGAACTCAGACTCAACTCAACGAGTTCGGATGCCTAGTTACATCTCACGAACTCGGACTCAACTCAACGAGTTCGGACATTTGCATCCATAAGTGAACTCGGACTCAACTCAACGAGTTCGGATGCTCAACCATCCTAGTGACATGCCACTTGTATCCTAATCCATTCCTAAGGTTCAACGGGACCTTTTTCCCAATCATGTGTCTCAACCATCTTCTACGGAATGTCGATACCGATACTCGGTAGTATTTCACATTTTCCAAGTATATCACATAATTTGACATATTATCAAACAATTGTCACAAGTATGATATTTCATAATAATTATCATATCATTTAAATAACATTAAAACATTTAAAATAATAACTATGTTACCAACATTTACATATGAACTTACCTCATATGCGAAAATGGCTACTTTTACCATTTCGTCCACAACTTGGTATTTTCCCCATTTTAGCCTGAATTTTAGTTTTCCTTGCTCTATCATTTAAAATATAGTCTAATTAGGACTCACATTATTCAAATTGATCCAAAATCATATTTTGGAAAAATTACAATTTTGCCCCTAAACTTTTGCATATTTACACTTTTGCCCCAAAGCTCGTAAATTAAACTTCAGCCTATTTTCTTATGTTTTATGACATGCTGATCATTTTTCCCTTCTATGGTAACATCAAATTCTCACTCTAACATGTACTTATGACTATTAGGTATTTTTACCGATTAAGCCCTTTTGCTCGTTTTCACTTAAAACCGAGTAGCACAAGTTGTCTAACATAATTTAAAACCTCATATTCTATCATAAAACATAAAAATACACAAATTTCACCTATGGGTATTTTTCCAAATATAAACCCTAGGTTAAATTATTGCTAGCATAGGCTTAATCGAGTTACCGAGACTCCAAAAACGTAAAAATCATTAAAAACGAGGCTAGAACAGACTTACAATCGAGCTTGAAAGCTTGAAAAACCCTAGCCATGGTTTCTCCTTGCTATATTCGGCCATGGGGTTGAAGATGAGCAAAATTGGCTTTTAATTTTGTATTTTAATTCATTTTACCCCTAAATGACCAAAATGCCCTTACTACTAAACTTTCCAAAAATTCCATCCATGTCCAATTTTTGTCCATAGACTTAGAAATTGGTAAAATTTCTATTTAAGACCTCCTAATTAATATTTCAAAACAATTTCATACTAGAAACTTCTAGAATACAAGTTTTGCAAATTATTCGATTTAGTCCCTAATTTCAATTTAAGCACTTTATGCATAAAATTTCTTTACGAAATTTTCACAAAATCATGAAATCATATCATAGACCTCAAAATAATCATAAAATAATTATTTCTATCTCAGATTTTGTGGTCACGAAACCACTATTCCGACTAGGCCCAAAATCAGGATATTACAATTACGATCCTTCTCAAGTGATGCTTGTAGAATCGATAGAAGTGCAACTTGATTTGACCTTGAGAAGTGAAAGTGTTAAGCAACAAATGTGTGCCATTAGTGAAAGTCTTATGGTGAAGTTATAGCGTCGAAAAGGCTACTTCGGAGCCAGAAGAGTTGAATTTAAGAAGAGAAGACTTGTAACAACCCACTTTTAGTTGATGTCAAAAAATGCGATTTTGAAACCCAATTCTGTAAACCAAGTATGTGAAATCATAAATAGAAGAATTTATGTATTTAATATAAGGTTAAGAAATTAAATAGAGAAAATTATTAATTTTAGTTCAGGGATTGAATTGCAAAAGTGCAATAGATATTGAATTTTAAGTTAGAAAATGCTTAAGGATTTAATAATTAATTAAACAAAGGACCTTAGGAAAAATTAACTATTATTAAAGTATATTAATGGGATGAGATGATGCAATCCATTCATATTGATCAGTTTATTTAATTATAACTAATCTCATATCATTAAATCATTAAAGGTGATTAATTAAGCCTAAGCAAACTACTAATCTTAGTATAAATAGTATGTAACAGCCCGTTTTTGGGTCAAATCATAACAATGGCTTCAGGAGCACAAATCTAAAGTAGAAATATTTGTTTTATTGTTTCTTTAACGTCTAAAGCATGATAGAATAATAGTGTGAAAATTTTGTTAAGAAATTTTATCGATTAAGTTTCCAATTTGACTAGGAAGACTAAATTGCAATAGGTGCAAAATTTGAGTTCTATAGGCTAAAAGTAGTAAATTGTTATGAAATTTTAAATTAGAGTCCTTAAATGGTAATTAGACCATTAAATCTTAGTATGGACAAAAATGAATATGGTTAGGAAAAATTTCAAAGTTTAAGTGAAGGGCATTTTGAGAATCTAGTAAATAAAGACAAATTAACTAAAATAAAAGATGCCATCTTATTCAATTTCATCCCTATAGCTGAAATTTAGAAGAGAAGACATAGCTAGGGTTTGTCCAAGCTTTCAAGCTTGATTGTAAGTCCGTTCTTGTCCCATTTTTAACGATTTTTATATTTTTAAGATCGTTGTAACTTGATTTAGCTATTTCAAGGACTAATTTGAAAGAAAGATAAAGTTTAAATTTTTACCCATGATGAATATGCTTGTATTTTGATGTTTGATGATAGTAAATGCTTGCTTGTTATTTGTTAAACGACTTTTGGAAAGTGATTTTCGGTAAAAATGACAAATAGGGGCTTATCTATAAAAGTCTAAAAAATGTGTAGAAAAGTGTGAAAAAATGGAAAATGTGGGCTGTTATTAGTATAAATAACAATCGAATAGGCTTAGTTTGTGAAGAAATTGAATGAAATTCATTTTACGAGCCTAGGGACTAAATTGTAAAATGTTGAAAAGTTAGGGAAAAAATGTAAATTTTTGTCATAATATGTTTTTGGGCTTAATTGAATAATGTGATGATTAAATAAGTTAAATGTGGTATTATAGATCAAGAAAAATGAAGTTCGGGTCTAGATCGAGGGAAAACCAAAGTAGTTGACGAATAGATCTCTTTTGTCATTTTTCTAACTGAGGTAAGTTCGTATGTTAAATAAGCTTTACTTTAAATGTATTTTAAATGCTTTAATTTATGCATGAATTGTGTCATCAATCGTACGGAACATTTGACGACGTTTTGACAAGTGAGAAATCCCAATTGAACCTTAGGAATAAATTAGGATACAAGTGACATGTCACTAGGGTTTTATGTTATGTGATTTTAGGTGTTGGTCTTGAACGTCCTACTGGTGGTTGAGTATACCGACATATGTTACGGTTACTTGATAGCTTGTGTGACTAGTACCTTGTAGCTACATCTCGACTGACAGCTTATGTGAGCAGGCCCGTTGTTGGCTTGAGAGCGAGCATGTATGTGATATGAGAAAGAGGTAGTAATGGCTACACATGTGGCACCTTGTGTGAAAGGTTTCCCGAGTATACAAATTTATTATTCTGAGTGGTTCATTGGGTATGACAAGGATGAGAATGTGTATGAAATTATTTCGAGGTGGTACAGATATGTACTCAAAGCGTTTGGTTATTAATTCGTGATATGACGAATTTAAGTTAACTTTGTGATGGTAGTGATTTTTGATCATGAGAATATGGTAAATTACATTTCCTTATGATTTATTACTTGCATGTTAATTCTTTCATACGAGCTTACTAAGCTATATAGCTTACTCCATTTTATTTTCCATGTTTTATAGTGTCGCCAAGCTAGCTCGGATTGGAGATTGTCGGAGATCGTATCACACTATCAAACTGTATTTTGGGTACCAATGATTTTAAACATTTTGAGAATATGGCATGTATAGAGACTCAATCATTTTGTTATATGTGTCATTATGAATTTGACCAAATGTATTGGCTTGTAATTGTCAAAGGCTTGATATGGTATTTAGCCATGTAACTTGGCTCATTTTGGTTGAATTGGTTGTTAGCTTATATATATACATACATGCATGTGCAACCATCTCTTGTGTGATATGGTTTATAAATGTTTGATAAACAATTGAATGGGGCTAAATGGATTGTTGTTGAATAGTTGAGGTTGGCTCATTGGTGTGTTAAGAAAACTAAGTAAAGCTATACATGTTATTGGTAGCCATATTGAAACTTGCAGATTGTGAGTTGGTATGATTTGGTGACAAATTTGTGGTGTTGTAAATATGTTGAATGTGGGTTATGAAATGACATGGTTTGGCCTTGCTTTGTGGATGTTTGGTTGTCTAAGTATATCATGATTTATGCCATTGAACTTGTGTGTGTGTAGGTGGAAATGAGGGTGACAAATGGCTTGGTAAATAGCCTTTATTTTGTCCACACATGTAGACACACGGGCATGTGTCTAGGTCGTGTGTGACACTTGGTCTGCCCCATGGGCATGTAAGCACACGGGCAGACACACGAGCGTGTGTCTCAGTTTTGTGAAGGACACAGCTTTCAGACACAGACGTGTGTCCTGACTGTGTGAAGTGTGCACTTATTTTATAAAAATTAAATTGACCACACGGCCTAGCACACGGGCGTGTAACATGGCCGTGTGATCTCAATTTGTTCATGCATTGCAAAACAGAGGGTTACATGGGTTAGGGACACAGGCGTGTGTGACCACACAGCCTACCCAACCGGGCGTGTCCCAAACCACACGGGCGTGTGGCTCCTGTTCATAGTATTTTTTTTAAGTTTTGTAAAAATTTCTTGAGTTGTTAGTTTAGTCCTGAACCACTTTTGAAGCATGACGTAGGCTCATATTAGGGACTTTATGTTTGAATGCAAATGGTTTTATTTTGGATGAAAATTTATGACTTGGAATTGTATGTTTGCTTGCATTGTGAGTCCAGTAATGCCTCATATCCTATTCTGGCATCCAATACGGATATAGGGTGTTACATTTAGTGGTATCAGAGCTATGGTTTAGTCAATTCTCGAACTAACGTAGGGTTATGAGAGTCTAGCTATGTGACAACCCGAATTAGGGCCTAATCGGAATAGTGGTTTTGTGACCACAAATCTGAAATAGAAATAATTGTTTTATAATTATTTTGGGGTTTATGATATGATTTCATGATTTCGTGAAAATTTCGTGATGAAATTCTGTGCATTGCCCGCTTAAGTTGAGATTAGGGACTAAATCGAATAAATTGTAAAACTCGTGTTTTAGAAGTTTTTAGTATGAAATTGCTTTGGGATATTAACTAGGAGGTCTTAAATAGCAATTTGACCCATTCTTAAGTTATGGACAAAAGTTGGACATGGAGGGAATTTTTTGAAAGTTTAGTAGTAAGGGCATTTTGGTCATTTGTATATTAATTGAAATAAAATGAGAAAAATAACACAAAATTGGTTATCATCTTCATTAGTTGCTGCCAAAAATTTCTCTCCTCCATAGCTAGGGTTTCTTCAACTTTCAAGCTTCATAGTAAGTGATTTCAAGCCCCGTTTTTAATGTTCTTCACATTTTTGAAATCCTCGTAGCTCGGTTTACTTATTTCTACCATTATTTCGAGTTAGGGTTTATGTTTAAAAATTTACCCATGAATGATAGGCATGTATTTTATTGTTTGATGGTAGAATATGAATGTTTGAAGTTAGGAGAACGATCTTTTCTAAGCGATTTTTAACGAAAACGAGCAAAACGGCATAATAGATAAAAATACCTATTGTTCATAACTATGTGTTAGAGTGAGAATTTCATGTTGGCATGGAAGAGAAAAATGATCAGTAGGTCATTAAACATAAGAATAAGGGCCGAAATTAAATTTCCGAGCCTTGGGGAAATTAAATTCAGCAGCGGAAGCGTGGTGGGCCCATAACCCACAAGTCCCAGGATCGAAACCTGGCTCTGATACCACTAAATGTAACACCCCTTACCCGTATCCGTCTCCAGAACAGGGTACGAGGTATTAACAAATTATAGTATATACTATTAAATAAAACCCAACAAAAATATGGCGTGCAATTTGATCATGGATCATTATAACATATGCCATTAACAATACAAACCAATTTCAAAGGCTTCGTACAAAATGATAAGTTTGATACTATAAGTAGTAATTTAAACCTAGACAATTATGACACGTAACAAAATAACTAAGTCTGCTATACATGCCATATTTCAAAATGTTGAGTTCAGATACCAAGAGTATTGATAGTGCGGGCGGATCTTCTACGATCTCTAACTCCTGTGCTAGCTGGATGACACTATAAGACAAAGGAGAGAAAAGAAAATAAGCTTATAGCTTAGTAAGTAAGTATATAAATAACAAATAAGGAATCTAATATGTTTACAACATAACTCAATTATATAATATTTTAAATTTTACTGTTTACTCCAATTTGATCAAGCTGTCCCTCTTGCGCCATGATCACTAAATAAGTCACAACTCTAGTTACAAAACTTGAAATTCAAATCCGTAAAATTTCCCTGAATCTAGACTCATAAAACTTCTTACTAATTTTTTCTAGAATTTTTGGTTCAGCCAATTTGTACAGTTTATTAGTTAAAGTTTCCCCTATTACACAGCTCAACTGATCTGACCTTTGTTCACTACGAATTGAATTTATCTCATTACACAATTCAAATAACCATGAAACCTGTTTCATATAAAACTAGACTCAATAAGGAATTTAGACCTGTTTCATATAAAACTAGACTTAATAAGGAATTTAGGCATATAAACTATATTTCTTAATTTGTTTTGTACAATTTTTAATGATTTCTCAAAGTTGGAACAGGGGATCACATAGTCATCCTGAGCAAGTCACACACAATTGTAAATATCTCAAAATATAGAATTCCTTTGCTTGCTCTATTTCTTTTATATGAAAATAGACTCATTAAGCTTTAATTTCACATCTCATTCAACCTCTAATTAAATTCCTTCTATTTTTGGTGAATTTTCAAAATCACGTCACTGCTACTGTCCAAAACAGTTTTAATGCTAATTTCACTCTTTCACACATTCTTTATACTAATCTCATTTTAACTTACATATATATATATACCACAAATCATTTTCACCACATTTCATACATCACAAGTGTAGGTCCATGACAACAATGTCACCACAAAACCATCCCGTTGAACAATTCGGATTAATCCTCGATACTTGATGGTTTCAGCATACAGCCCCACCATCATATTTCATTTAGTTCGGCTCTCTTGTACACATGGTGAACACTTAGTACCACTCATGTGACCTAGCCGATTTGTCTCGTAGCTCTCTTGTCTACATGGTGTCCTTCACTTGGAATCACGCATGCGACCTAGCTACATTTATCTCTCACGTAGCTCTCTTGTCTACATGGGATATATCCTGTATCACACATGTGACCTAGCTACTACATAGTATCTCGTAGCTTTCTTGTACACATGATGTGCACTCGGCACCATACATGTGACCTAGCTACGCCCCCTCTATTTTATTCGATCTTTCCGAATGTTCAACCGGGATCTCTCTCTATTACTTATTTCTATTCTTCCAATAGTCGATTTATACTTCAACATCATCTAATATATATAATAGGCTGAAATATAAGAATGTAAATGAAATTAATGTATTATTTACATACAAACTTACCTCAGTGCAAAATATGGGAATTTTGCAATTTAGTCCAAAACTTTCTCCTTCCCCCGTTCGAGGTCGATTCCACGCCTTTCTTGATCTATAACAACATATTTAGCTCATTTAACACTCGAACTATTTATTTTAATCCAAAAATCACATTATACAAAAATTACATTTTTGCCCCATAACTTTTACAAAATTACAATTTTTCCCCAAGGCTTAGAAATTTAATTTCGGCCCTTAATCTTATGTTTAATGACCTACTGATCATTTTTCTCTTCCATGGCAATATCAAATTCTGACTCTAACACATAGTTATGAACAATAGATATTTTTATCGATTATGCCGTTTTGCTCATTTTCGTTAAAAATCGCTTAGAAAAGATCGTTCTCCTAACTTCAAACATTCATATTCTACCATCAAACAACAAAATACATGCCTATCATTCATGGGTAAATTTTTAAACATAAACCCTAACTCGAAATAATGGTAGAAATAAGTAAACCGAGCTACGAGGATTTCAAAAATGTGAAGAACATTAAAAACGGGGCTTGTAATCACTTACTATGAAGCTTGAAAGTTGAAGAAACCCTAGCTATGGAGGAGAGCAATTTTTGACAGCAACTAATGAAGATGATAACCAATTTTGTGTTATTTTTCCCATTTTATTTCATTTAATATACAAATGACCAAAATGCCCTTACTACTAAACTTTCAAAAAAATTCCCTCCATGTCCAACTTTTGTCCATAACTTAAGAATGGGTCAAATTGCTATTTAAGACCTCTTAGTTAATATCCCAAGGCAATTTCATACTAAAAACTTCTAAAACACGAGTTTTACAATTTATTCGATTTAGTCCCTAATCTTAACTTAAGCGTTCAATGCACAGAATTTCATCACGAAATCATGAAATCATATCATAAACCCAAAAATAATTATAAAACAATTATTTCTATCTTAGATTTGTGGTCACGAAACCACTATTCCGATTAGGCCCTAATTCGGGTTGTCACAAGCTATACATGCTATATTTAATTTGTGATAGTGTGACGACTCTTGACAATTTAAATTATGTTTTCATCTAGTAAATGGATCCCAACCAAGAGGTAGCTGATGATGTTGAAAGTGATGCGCCGGCTCTTGCCCAAAGGACAGTGGCATCTAAAAGTAGACTAGTAATGATTAGTCAGGGAGGAGAGGCTAGGGAAGCCTTCTTCCAAAGGATGAATGAGTGGTTCGCCGAGTTTGTTCGAACAAATTTGGCTGCCCAACATCCTCCACCCCCACCTAACCCTAAACTGATTCCTGTAGGTCCCCAAGGTGTGAAATTTTTAAGACTGAACAAGCCTCTTGTTGATAAGATTCGGAAACAAGGGGCTGAAGAATTTAGAGCCAATATTGACGATGATCCTGAGAGGGCAGAGTTTTGGCTTGAGAACTCTATCAGGGTATTTAGTGAGCTTTCTTGCACACTAGGTGAGTGCTTGAAATGCACTATATCACTTCTGATGGACTTAGCATACCAGTGGTGGAATACTCTTATATCTATGGTACCAGAAGAAATAGTTACCTGGGGTTTCTTCCAAGAAGAGTTCAGAATGAAATATATCAGTCAACGGTTCATTGATCAGAAATGCAAAGAGTTTTTAGAGCTAAAATAGGGCTATATGTTTATTACTAAATACGAGCGAGAGTTTTTTAGGCTTAATAAATATGCTCGGGAATGTGTTTCCACCGAGGGTATCATGTGCAAGAGATTCAAAGATAGGTTGAATGAGGATATCAGACTGTTAATTGGGATTCTAGAGTTGAAGGAATTTGTTGTGCTAGTCAACAGAGCTTGCAAGGCCCAAGAGCTGAGCAAAGAAAAGAGAAAAGCTAAGTTTGAGGCTAGAGATTCAAGAAAAAGACTGATGAATAAGTCATTTCAGTCTTCGTCAAAGAAATCAAGAGATTTGTATACTCGTTTGAATGTTCCAGCTAGATATCCCAACAGAGATCATGGGAAGCAATACGGGTTCTAAGGGCCAAACTACGTTAATAGCGAGTGTCAGTAATGCTAGGTCTAAAAGACTGAATGTCAACAATGTGGTAGACACCATCCTAGTAAATGTAGGATGAATAACCGGGCTTGCTTTAAATGTGGCTCCCAAGATCACTTTATTCAAGATTGTCCTGAAATGACTGAGAAGGACAATTTTTAGAATGCAAGGCCGAGTAACATTGCCACTAGAGGGAGACCACCAAGAAATATTGGAAGTGGGAATAGTAGCAAAGGTGTAACGAAAGATTTAACTGCGAGATTAGAGGTCAAAGCACCTGCTAAAACCTACGCTATTCGCGCTAGTGAAGATGCGTCATCCTGTAACACCCCAAACCCGGCCCAGACGTTACGGCCGAATTCGGCGTGTCACATTGAAGTGTTTTTCGAAAACCATGTTTTCATTGAAAACCCTTTTTGATGTAAAACTTATTGGAGCGTTATTGTAAAACTCATGTTTTAATTAAAAATCTTTGAAAAGAATATTTTCGTTATCGATTAAAGTGAATAGAAGCTGTGCACCAGGTAGGAAGCCAGAAAGGAGGAGGTAAGTCTATTGGACTGCTTAAGTACCAAGCTCTTCATGGATCCTATCCTAGACATGCACACATCCATTGCCACACTTAAAGCATATTACTTGTCCAAGAACAACAAATGAAGTTTAAGTCCATTTAAAATATTTATTTCCTTTGAAAACATTTACGTTGCGGAAGCTTTGCTCGATAATCGTGATATTTTGAAAATAAGTAACTTTTATAAAACACGCCTTAGAGCTAACCAATTTAATAACCCAAAATATTAAAAATAATAAAAAGATCGGCCTTATTACAACTTAAACCAGAATAAAAATAATCAAAATAATAAATGCGAAACTTATTTTAAACAAAACAGAAACTTAATCTTCGTGGCCACTCTAAACCCCGCCCAGCTCCAAGTCCACCAACTAGGGCTCACCTGCAAGGATGGAAGAGAAAGGGGGTGAGTTTAGAAAACTTAGTGTGTAAAGTATCCCAACCAGAGCCCAAATCAGTTCAAGCTTTACTGGGCCTAAGCCCTATTCAGAAATCAGTGTTAACTGGGCCTTAGCCCATATCAATATTAATCTGGGCCGTAGCCCGTTACAGTATCAGAGTATATTGGCCCTAGCCCATATCAGTATCAATCTAGGCCGTAGCCCTATTACAAGTCGAGATATATTGGGCATTGGCCATATTAACACAGTTGGGCCCATTTCAATACAGTTGGCCCATAACAAAACAACCTCATATGATTAACGCATGATAACCCCATCCAACCCTGCACTTGCCTCCGTCCATCCCTACACTTCCTGTGGGGAATAAATCACCCATGCCATCCCTACACTTACAGTGTTAGCACCGGTTGCGGCACTAACTATAATCCGCAGCAAAGCTGCTTATATCAGAATATGTGGCACAGCCACCAGAACGGGTTCTTCCTCCATAACATAACCCAGATCCCATGCAACAGATATATATGTCATGGCATACAACAAACAGAATCAGAATATCATGCATTTCAGTCAAAATTAACCCTAGGGGTATAATGGTCTTTTTCGCACCTAGGGGTAAAACGGTAATTTTCATACTTAGGGGTGTTTTAGTAAAATTCACTATTTTAGGGTTTACATACATCCTACAACCGTTAACGCATCAACAGAAACACTTACCGAGTGTCTTTACTGAATTGGGCCCGTTGGCCCATTAACCCGTTTTCGACCCATTAAGCCCAAATATATCGAAGTGCACGAAATTGCGCACTCTGCAATCATACCGCTTAAGATTACCAAAACTAACAAACAACCATCTCATGAGCACTCGCACGCTCGTAAGTTCACAAAATGCTGGCTTTCCTGCATTTCGGCTTTTCTGCTTTTGCCGATCTAGTCTATGAGTGGGTGTCGTTTACACACCTATTTTTCAATGAAACGTTGATGGGTTCCACACACGAGTTGCCTACAATCAGTTACTAACACGTTAATCTATGAATCCATAATAACTTAACACATCAAACCCTTACCACATTTGGCCCTTAACACCTTAGGCACTAAAGTTCTTACCTTTGCCGAAAAAAATGGACTAGATCTAATTCTGGTCGTTCCAATATCCAAGCCCTCGATTAGTAGCCTTTAATCCACACTAGAGCAAAACAAATCAAATAACACCACTAAACCCTTTTAGTTTCGTCGACAGGCACCCTTTGCATATAGGGGTTTTCGGCTTTTCTTTAAACCACAAGATACAAATGGAAAGAAGGTTCGAATACTTACCAAGAGATCTACTCATTGAAGAACGTTCCAAATACCTTCCTACCCTAGATCCGTTGTGAATTCAACTTAAACATGCATAGAAAATAGATCTAAATATTAATTCCCGAATCACTACAATATGAGGCTTTTCGGCTTTTGGATCTATCCTAGAATATGGCTATTGCGATCTAAATGAAAAAAAAATAGGTGATGATAAGTTCACCATCGAAGAGACAATCAGTAGAGGAAGAGATGTAAGATTAGAGGTTCGGTCTTTTGAAAGATTAAAAGGAAAGGAGATATGGTTTCAACCAAAGGAGTAATCGACAACCAATATTTGAGAAGAAAAAGTCGTTTTAAAAAGAATTTGGCTTTGAGGAAAGAAAATAGAAAAGGAAAGAATTGTTCAGCTTTTGGGAAAAATAGAAAAGAATATGAGCAAAAGAAATAAGATAAGATTAGAATAAAATAAAGTCCTTTTCCAATTTTAATTCCTTCCTTAGCTCCCTAATTCCTGGCCAAATTCAAAGTTTGAATTTAATTCAAACTCCTAACCACTGATCAGCCTTATCCACCGCTTCATCATGCTGCTAAGAAGAGTTTCGGTCAAACTCTAACTCCCCCCCACATGAGCAGCAAAATTAGTAGCCCATTGCGCGTACAACAGCTCGAACTCCAGACCTCAGTCTGTCCTTGCATCTACGCCCGTGCTGCTGGCCACTGCACCATGCTTTCTTCCGTACAATATACGGTCACAGTTAATTTTAAACCTTACCTGCTGAAGCTCCCGTCCGCTTAAAAATAAAAGTGAAATTCCTCCTTTTACGCCACTCGAACCTTCAACCTCCAGAACACTCAGCCACACTGAGTGCCACTACAACACAACCTCGCTTTTGTTATAATATGACTGTATTTACATATAAGCCTTATTGGCTTCAGTCACGGGCTACTTAAAAGAAATAAAACAAGTTTCGCTGTTCCCTGCATTCGAACTCGTGACCCCTGGGCCTCCTTAGCGCGCTGCTGCCATTGCACCAAGGCGCTCTTTGTGTTAAATTATACTCGCAACTTCTCTTAACCCTTATTCTAGCCGCAGTCTGCATATTAAAAAAAACCCAAATTGCGCACACCGCACCTTGAACCCAAGCACCTCCCTAGCGTCCTCCTAACGTCATTAGCCACTGGGCCAGTTGCCTGCTTGTGCTAAAAATCAGCCCTAATTTATTAATGAAGCCTACTGCCCAGATTCCCTTAAGAGGCAAGATTCAAGAATTTTGCTAAAGCTATAGGCCGAGCCCCGGACCTTTCCCCACATTATACCCCTTCGTTACATATTTAATTGCTAATAATAATAATAATTTCATAAACATATCTAATAATAAAAATTTCAAATACCAATAATACAGCAAATAATAATAATTTTCATAAAAATTTTCAAACATACATACAGTAATATTTTTCTAATAATTTTATCTCATAATACTAATTAAAATTTCATAAAAATTTAAAATATCCGTAATAATAAATATAATAAAAATTTTCTAGTAGTAATTCAAATTTTTTTTCTTAAACGATAATATTTAAAACTTCTTAATTATTCAGGTTTCCTTTTTTCCGAATCCCAGACTCAAAGCCCAACTCTTCTAGGCCCCAAAAATCGGAGCGTTACACATCCCCTGATGTTATCACTGGTACATTTACTCTCTATAATACTAATGTAGTTGCACTGATTGATCTTGGATCGACTTATTCTTATATTTTCATGAATTTGGTATCTAGTAAGTTGAGTCTACTGAATATGTGATTAAGGTGTCGAAACCCTTAGGCAAATATGTTCTAGTTGATAAGGTTTGCAAGGGTTGTCCTCTAATGATTCAGGGTCACTGTTTTCTGGCTGATTTAATGCTTTTACCATTTGATGAGTTCGATGTCATTCTTGGAATGGATTGGTTGACTCTACATGATGTCGTAGTGAATTGTAGACGAAAGCTTATTGAATTGAAATGTGAAAATAATGAAATTCTTCGAATTGAACCGGATGAGTCGAGTGAGTTGCCTATTGTGATATCGTCGATGTCAGCTCAGAGGTATGTAAGAAAAGGTTGTGAGGCTTATCTTGTGTATGTACTAAATACGAAAGTGTCTGAATTTAAGATTGAATTTGTGTCGGTAGTTTGTGAATACCCAAATATGTTTCTAGAAGAATTGCCTAGATTACCACTGATCAGAGAGGTTGAATTTACTATTTATTTAGTGCCGGGAACTTCACCGATACCGATAGCTTCGTATAGAATGGCTCCAACTGAATTGAAAGAATTGAAGTCTAAGTTGCAAGAGCTAATAGATAAGGCATTTGCGAGACCGAGTTTTTCACCCTGGGATGCACCAGTGGTATTCGTCAAGAAAAAAGATGGATCCATGAGACTTTGTATTGATTATCGTCAGCTTAACAAGGTTACGATAAAGAACAAGTATCCTTTACCGAGAATTGATGATTTGTTCAATCAGTTGAAAGGGCCAACAGTGTTCTCAAAGATAGACTTGAGATCAGGCTATTATCAGCTAAGAGTCAAGGATTCAGATATGCCAAAAATTGCGTTCAGAACGAGGTATGGGCATTATCTCTATGGTGGTTTTATTCCTTTTATTAGTTCAAGCTGACTGACGCTTTCCTCTTTCCCCTCCCGAAAATGCTTTTTTCATCGCTCTGAGCTCGAATAGTCCCCCTTATCTAAAATATATATATATTTTAGATACTAACTCTTTGGTTGGATCAGACAGGGACTTCTATAAAGATCTTTCCATGAATTTCTTGTTATGCCTTTTGGATTAATTAATGCTGTTGCCATTTTTATGGGCTTGATGAATCGAATTTTCCAACGGTATTTGGATAAGTTAGTGGTTGTATTTATTGATGACATTGTAATTTATTCCCGAGATGAGTCTAAGCATGCCGAACATTTAAGAATCGTATTGCAGACTTTGAGAGATAAGAAATTATTTTCTAAATTCAGTAAAAGTGAGTTTTGGCTCCGAGAAGTCATATTTTTGGGACACATTGTTTTAGTGGAAGGTATACGAGTTGATTCGGTAAGATTTCGGCAGTCATTGATTGGAAGCAACCGAGAAATGTATCCGAAGTCAGAAGCTTTTTGGGTTTGGCTGGCTATTATTAAAGTTTTGTTAAAGGATTTTCAATTATTACTACACCTATGATCAAATTGTTATGCAAGGATGTGAAATTCGAGTGGTCTGAGAAATGTCAAAAGAGTTTTGAACAGTTGAAAGCATTGTTGGCTGAGGCACCGGTGTTAGTGCAACCTGAGTCAGGGAAAGAGTTTGTGATTTTCAGTGATGCATCATTGAGCAGTCTTGGTTGTGTATTTATGCAAGAAGGTAAAGTGATAGCCTATGCCTCGAGACAGTTAAAACTGCATGAAAAGAATTATCCGATGCATAACTTGGAATTAACTGCTATTGTGTTCACTTTAAAAATTTGGAGATCATTTAGTCAGTGGGAAGTTTCGTATCTATACTTATCACAAGAGTTTAAAGTATCTGATGACTCAAAAAGATTTGAATTCGTGACAACGAAGATGACTCGAGTTGTTGAAAGATTATGAGTTGTGATCGACTATCACCTGGGGAAAGCGAACATAGTCATAGGCGCTTTAAGTAGAAAGACTTTGTTAATTTTTTCTGATGATAGATCGATTCTGACTGATTTGAAAGCTAGACCAGTATTTCTTCAGTAAATTTTCGAAGCTCAAAAAGGTGATAGTGAGTTGCAAGCTAAAAGAGTTCAATGCGAATCGAATAGTGATTCAAAATATCAGATTGGATCCGATGATTGTTTGAGGTTCCGAGGTAGGATTTATGTATCGAGGGATATTAAATTGATTTAGAAAATTCTTCATGAGGCATATAATGGTTGTTTGTCTATTCATCCTAGGAGTACAAAGATGTATAATCATTTGAAGGAATTATACTAGTGGTTAGGCATGAAACTAGACATTTCAGAGTTTGTAACGAGATGTCTGATTTGTCAACAAGTGAAGGTCAAACATCAAGTGCCTTCAGGTTTACTTTAGCATGTGATTATACCCAAGTGGAAATAGGATAGAGTTACGATGGATTTCGTATCAGGGTTACCTCTGACTCCAAAAAAGAAACATGTTGTATGGGTCGTTGTTGAAAGATTGACGAGATCGGCTTATTTTATTCCGATATGTACCGATTACTCACTTGATAAGTTAGTTGAACTGTACATTGCTGAAATTGTTAGATTGCACAGAGCGCCTACTTCTATTATTTCGGATAGAGATCAGAGGTTTACATCGCGATTTTGGATGAAATTGTAAGAAATGTTGGGTAAAAAGTTGAATTTTAGTACTGCGTTTCACCCGTAAACTGACAATAAATTTGAGAGAGTGATTCAAATTCTCGAAGATATGCTTCATTGTTGTGTTTTATAATTCGAAGGTGGTTGGGAGAAATATCTACCGTTGGTCAAATTTGCTTATAACAATAGTTTTCAGTCGAGTATTAAGATGGCACCGTATGAAGCATTTTATGGCTGCAAGTGTCGAACTCCGTTGTACTGGACCGAGCTTAGTGAGAAACAGATTCACCGAGTTGATTTGGTTAGAGAAACTAAGGAAAAAGTGAAAGTAATTTGTGATTGTTTGAAATCAGCTTCGGATCGACAGAAATCGTACGCAGACTTGAAACGAAAGGATATTGAATTTCAGGTTTGGTGATAAAGTGTTTCTAAAAGTATCTCCATGGAAGAAAACTCTTAGATTTGGTTGCAAGGGCAAGTTGAATTCGCATTTCATTGGGCCTAATGAGATTATTGAAAGAATAGGGCCAGTGGCATATCGACTAACTTTGCCGTCAGAATTAGAGAGGATTCACAATGTGTCATGTGTCAATGTTGCCAAGATATTGATTAGATCCTTCGCATGTGATTTCTCCAACAGAGGTTGAGATTCAACCTGATATGACATATAGTGAAGAACCAATCAAAGTGTTAGCTTAAGAGGTTAAACAGTTGAGAAATAAAAGAATAGCTCTAATGAAAGTTTTGTGGCAACGACACGGAGTCGAAGAGGCTATGTGGGAACCCGAGGAAGCTATGAGAAGACAGTATCCTAACCTTTTTTCTGGTAAGATTTTCGGGGACAAAAATCCCTAAAGGGGGGAGAGTTGTAACAACCCGTTTTTGGGTCAAATTGGAATAGTGGTTTTGGGACCACAAATCTGAAGTATAAATATTTATTTTATTATTTCTTTAAGGTCTACAGCATGATAGAATAATTGTGTGAAAATTTCGTTAAGAAATTTTATCGATTGAGTGTCCAATTTGACTAGAAGGACTAAATTGCAGTAAGTGAAAAATTGGAGTTCTATAGGCTAAAGGTAGTAAATTGTTATGAAAATTTAAATTAAAGGTCCTTAAATGGTAATTAGACCATTATATCTATAATATGGACAAAAATGGATATGGTTAGGAAAATTTTCAAAGTTTAAGTTAAGGGCATTTTGGTAATCTAGTAAATAAAGACAAATTAACTAGAATAAAAGATGTCATTTTCTTCAATTTTATCCCCATAGTCGAAATTTAGAAGAGGAGACATAGCTAGGGTTTGGCCAAGATTTCAAGCTCAAATGTAAGTCCGTTCTTGTCCCATTTTTAACGATTTTTATATTTTTGAGATTGTTGTAAGTTGATTTTGCTATTTCAAGGACTAATTTGAAAGAAAGATAAAGTTTAAAATTTTAACCATGATGAATATGCCTGTATTTTGATGTTTGACGGTAGAAAATGCATGTTTGTTGTTTGTTAAATGACTTTTGGAAAGTGATTTTTGGTAAAAATGACAAATAGGGGCTTATTTGTAAAAGTCTATAAAATGTGTAGAAAAGTGTGAAAAAATGGAAAATTTGGGTTGTTATGAGTATAAATAACAATCGGCTAGGCTTACATTGTGAAGAAATTGAATGAAATTTATTTTACGAACCTAGGGACTAAATTGTAAAATGTTGAAAAGTTAGGGGAAAATGTAAATTTTGCCATAATATGTTTTTGGGCTGAATTAAATAATGTGATGTTCAAATAAGTTAAACGTGGTATTATAGATCAAGAAGAACGAAGTTCGGGTCTAGATCGGGGGAAAACCAAAGTAGTTAACGAATAGATCTCTTTTAGCCGTTTTTGTAACCGAGGTAAGTTCGTATGTTAAATAAGCTTTGCTTTAAATGTATTTTAAATGCTGTAATTTATGCATGAATTGTGTAATCAATCTTACAGACACATTTGACGACACTTTGACAAGTGAGAAATCCCAATCGAACCTTAGGAATAAATTAGGATACATGTGACATGTCACTAGGGTTTTATGTTATGTGATTGCAGGTGCTGGTCCTGTACGTGCTACTGGTGGCTGAGTATACCGACATATGTTGCGGTTACTTTATAGCTTGTGTGAGCAGTACCTTGTGGCTACGTCTCGACCAATAGCTTATGTGAGCAGGCCCGTTGTTGGCTCAAGAGTGAGCATGTATGTGATATGAGAAAGGGGTAGGAATGGCTACACATGTGGCACCTTGTGTGTAAGGTTTCCCGAGTATCCAAATTTATTATTCCAAGTGGTTCATTGGGTATGAAAATGATGAGAATGAGTATGAAATTCTTTCGAGGTGGTACAGGTATGTACTCAAAGCTTATGGTTATTAATTCGTGATGTGATGAATTTAAGGTAAGTTTGTGATGGTAGTGATTTTTGATCATGAGAATATGGTAAATTACATTTCCTTATGATGTATTACTTGCATGTTAATGTATGACAAGGTTAGCTTATTTCTTTCATACGAGCTTACAAAGCTATATAGCTTACTCCTTTTTATTTTCCATGTTTTATAGTGTCGCCAAGCTAGCTCAGATTGTAGATCGTCGGAGATCGTATCACACTATCGAACTATATTTTGGGTATCGATGATTTTAAACATTTTGAGAATATGGCATGTATAGGGACTTGGTCATTTTGTTATATGTGTCATTATGAATTTGACTAAATGTATTGGCTTGTAATTGTCAAAGGTTTGATGTGGTATTTAGCCATGTAACTTGGCTCATTTTTGGTTGAATTGGTTGTAAGCTTATATATATACTGCATGCATGTGCAACCATCTCTTGTGTGATGTGGTTTATAAATGATTGAATGGGGTTAAATGGATTGTTATTGAATAGTTGAGTTTGGCTCATTGGTGTGTTAGGAAAACTAAGTAAAGCTATGCATGTTATTGGTAGCCATATTGAAACTTGTAGATTATGAGTTGGTATGATTTGGTGACAAAGTTGTGGTGCTGTAAATATGTTGAGTGTGGATTATGAAATGACATGATTTGGCCTTGCTTTGTGGATGTTTGGTTGTCTAAGTATATCATGATTTATGCCATTGAACTTGTGTGTGTGTAGGTGGAAATGAGGGTGACAAATGGCTTGGTAACTAGCCTTTTTTTTGTCCACAAGGGTTGACACACGAGCATGTGTCTAGGCCGTGTGTGACTCACGGTTTGCCCCATGGGCATGTGTTCCGACTGTGTGTTCCCTACACCTTAATTTTGAGAAACAAAATGCTCAGAATTGAGCACACGGGCAGAGACACGGGCGTATGTCTCAGCCGTGTAAGGGACACGGCCTCAGGCACGAGAGTAAGTCCTGACCGTGTGAAGATTACACTTATTTTATGAAAATTAAATTAACCACATGGCCTAGCACACGGACGTGTGACATGGCCGTGTGATCTCAATTTGTTCATGCATTTCAAACTAGAGAGTTACATGAATTAGGGACACGGATGTGAGTGACCACACAGTCTGCCCACATGGGCGTGTCCCAAACCACACAGGCGTGTCCCAAACCACACGGGCGTGTGACCCCTGTTCATAGTAAAAATTCTCGAGTTGTCGGTTTAGTCTCGAACCTCTTCTGAAGCATGATTTGGGCCTCGGAGGCTTGTATTAGGGACTTTATGTTTGAATGCAAATGGTTTTAATTTGGATGAAAATTTATGACTCGAAATTCTATGTTTGCTTATGTTGTGAGTCCGGTAATGCCTCGTATCCTGTTCCGGCATCGAATAGGGATAAGGGGTGTTACATAGTAAGTGATAGTGGATGAACTAAAAGCTATCATCATCTTCTTTCTTTAGTTATCCAAGTGAAGAAGAAAAGGGAAAAAAAACTTTAGGTTTTCTTTAACCATTGTCATCCATAATTAGCTAAGGTACTCAAGCAATTTCTTTGAAACTTTTATAGATTTGTGATCTAATAAGTTTGATTAAGTTAGCTCATGCATTAGATTTCTTAATTTGATAAGTTTATACAAATTGCCATTGATGGAAGTTGATAAATTAAGCTTGTAACTTAGATTTTACTAACATTATATTAGAATATAGTGAAATTAGCTTAGATCTAAAGTTTTAGTTGATGTTGAAATTAATGACTAAATTGAATAAATTGAAAGTTGTTAAGAAATTATGCTATAGATTAAAAGAATAAGGTCCCTAATGAAATAATATGAAATTTTATTTTGATTCGATGTTAAAAAAAATGAACATTTCAGATATAAAGACTAAAATGAATAAAATGTAAACTATGTTTAATTGTTGTGTCTTTATGCATATTTTGGTGAAACTCTATAATCAAATTATCATTTGTAGCTAAAGATGATGTTAGGCTGTCTCAAGATAAAAGAAAGACGAAGGTCATAAACAAGTAGCTATCCCAGTTTATGCTTCCACGATTTTTGGTTCAATACATATACATGCTATTAACTATTAACAAATGTCATGTATGATATTGTCTCATGATTAGTATGTTTATGTAACACCCTTTACCTGGTCCAGTCACCGAACTCGAGCTACGGAGTGCTATAGTTAAAGCCGGAACAGAACACATTCAATTTATATTGATTATTCAAAATAAATATGAAATTTCTTCATAATTACACAATTAACATTCAAATTAAAAATGAATAATACAATTATAATCAATTCAATGCATAATCACCAAATATAATTTTAGTTGAGCCTTTTACTATCTTATGTATGCTCTAATATCAACCTAGAATTTAACTAGAACTAATTTGCAATATTTCAAAAGTTATAGATCAATTATATCATAAACAAATCTTTCAAATGATCAATTATGTCATAAACATTCAAATATTATAGTATACAATTAAATTTGAGTCTTAATCGAGCTTACAAAAGCTCTTAAGTTGACCCAAGAACAATAAGGATCAGATTGAAACATTTTCAAAAGATAAGGGCACTCATGCAAAATAGGAGACACACAACTGTGTTCCTAGGCCGTGTATCTCATTGAAGTCGTACAGATCAAATTTTAAAATTCAAAAAAGTCACATGGCCGTGTAAGTAACTATGATCGTGCGGAAATCTAGCTTGGAAAATCTACAGTACTCACATGGGCATGTGGCTAGCCCGTGTGGCAATGGGAGATCGTGTGATCTAAATGCATTCTATTTTTTAGTGGCACACGATCGTGTAACAAACCTGTGTGTGACACAAGGCCTTGTGATTAATTGTGTGACACAATCTATATCATTTAGGTGAATGAATCAAAACCAAACAATAAGGTAACTACAAAATACAAATTGGCAACTTGAAACCTTGTTCAAACACCTCAAAACAAAGCCAAATCATGTCACACAATAACCTAATAGTGCCTAACCAATATACCATATTAGAACCATCACAAACAAGGTTACATGTATCAAGTCAAGCCATTCAAGATATGCACCAAAACCTATCATTCTACATCATTTCAAAACCATTTCAAGATGCCAAATACCAATGTTAACATATCACTTATTAAGTCAAAAAATCTATTATCCCAATTACATTATCACAACATTAGAATCATTCAACTTTTGGTCATTCATTTGACACAATATATTTAGCTTACCACAAGGACATTATTGACACATTAACTATCATACCAAGACATTCTAATCCAACATCTATCGGTTCAAACTCATGAATCTACAAAGTAAACACATTTATATTACGAGTTTTATATGTATATCATCAAAACATTCCAAAGAAGCATTATATATATGAATCGTTATCCTTAATATTCAAAGATAAAAACTTGTACATATCGAAACCTATATACATGCCATATAACCGAGTCTAGAATGATTAGAAGTCTACCAATACAAAAACAAGATAGGGTGAACTATTGAGTGATCTAATCCTCCAAATTCTAATAACGACATCTACAGGATAGAAAATGAAACAAAGTGAGCATTTTGAATGCTTAATAAGTTCATAGGATTTAAAACAATAAACTTACAAAATTTATAATTAAACATATTGGAAATAATTAATTAAACTCAACTAACTGTTACAACATTTCACATTTTTACGGTTAGTTCATCAGTCATTCCAATTATATAGCAATCCAACATTCAATTGTTATGTCTATCTAGTATCATACAATAGAGTCGTCAACAATATACCATTAATGCCATACTATTCACTCAATGTACATATTCATTCAGAACACATGTTATCATAAACCTGATATAGCATTTCACCAAAATAAGATAAAACCCATATAGAATCGAGTATATATAGACAACATTATATCAATAGTATATTCATATCATTCAAACTATTACCAAACATATACATTACATCAATTCAATACCATTTGTATCATTTAATTTTGTGACTGTTAGAGTTGTGTGTCTTGCATCCTTGTTAAAAAAAATAGTGGAAAAATAAGGGGATCTGTATAGGGTTTATGGACCATTGTAACGCCTAGGTTTGTACAAGTGCACACCATTGTTATCAAGTAATAAGTAGGTAAAAGAGTTATCATCTCTATAGGGACTATGTATGTTAATCAATTAATTGCAAAATTAAAGCTTTACAAATTGGTGATAAGAACACAATATTTCGAGTGATGGATGATTAAACTAGATTAAATTATCTAGATTTAAGATGATCCCTAATGCAATTCTAATCTAAGTATGATAATTAACAAAAATGTATGAGATGAATTTAGCAGCAAAACCACAAACTTTAACAATAAATAACATGAATAGGCTAGAATAATTACATCATTCAACTTAATTCATTTTTCTCATGTTTAACAGTGTTCAGAAAATATTTCATGGCAACTCGATCTTTCATGATCTTGAAACCAAATTAAGTCTTTTTGGAATCTATTACTTAGTAAAACATGCATTTTATTGATCATATTAAACTAAGGATTTCTTAGAATTCAAGTGAAGTAACAGGGATGGGTTAGGTTTGAAACAATTTAATCACATAAACCTAAAAACTATACAAGATACTAGAGCTTGTTAAAGTTATTATGAACCTTTAATTTAGTCGGGTTAGGATCTAAATTAAGCATACACTTTTCAACTGTTGTGTCCATTAGCAGTCTTTTGGTTAGGATCGCTTAGCTAATTCAAATGCATCCAATCACGTATGAATGAAATACATGCTTGAGTTTAATTGAAAACATGAATGACTGAGGTACAAACACTATAAATATGATTTAAATAAACTCCATTGAATTAACGCAATCATCCTAGGTAAACCGATTTAATCTACCATTGTTGATGATAAGATAACAAAGCAGATTGCAAACATGATTAAAATCAAAGTAACAAATAAAGGAAGAATAAACTCTATTCAAATTAGTAGCCCTACGAACTCTGATTCAAAAAGTTTCCTCCCATCTTTGTGTTGCTCCTTTACTAATGGCTCCTCAAGGTGGCCGGCCAAAAGATGATCTTATCAAGGTTTTAATGAATAAGAAAGAAAGAAAATATAGGATGTTATGCGTGGGAATGAAGAGAGGGAATGAGAGAATGGAAGAGAAATATTAATTGAAGAATGAATGAGGGACAATTTAGGGATGATTGAAATGTGAGATGAGAGTGGGTATTTATACTTGAGGTTGGTGGAGGAGTTTACTAAATATGGTGTCAAGGATCCCTTATATTTCTCCCACCTTTGGCCGGCGATAATATGTGGCAAGGAGGGTGAGTTGGTTACTTGATTCAAGCATAAAATCATGATGGTTTCTTGAACATACATACTTGCTGATTTTCAATGATTTTCCAAGTGTAGGGACCTCTAAATAGTTATCCCAAAATGCTGATTTTTGGCTACCCAAATATCCTTGCCAAATTGGGCTTCTCTTCTCCTTCTTTGGACGATTTTGTGATCCATTTAATAGTCAGACTTGTCCACCATGTACATCATTTTTCACTAGGTCAAAGCAACATCTTCTTGACGCAATTTGCATGGTTTTGCCATCCAAGTAGGGTAGAATTGCTCATGTCCATGCAAAAATTATAATAAGCTCCTTATTAAATCAACTTCATGGTCCCACTGCATTAATTAAATATAGCACATTAATAAATAATATGAAATAATTTAATTTATGCACAAAATTAACATAATAAAGCACAAATTTGTATATTATATAAATTCATGTCCATTGTCAGAATATAAGCAAAATTCACTTAATTAATTAAAAAAAACTCAGGATTGGTATTATTTTTAAGTAAAAAGGTGGTAAAAACTACTAGAAAAAACCAATATAATTTGGAGTTTACACACCCCCAAACTTAATCCATTGCTTGTCCCGAGTAATTTTTCATGCAAAGCAAAACTTTTGCTAAAGAAAACTTGCAATATGTTTAAGTAGCATCAATCTTTGCATATAATCATGCATCAACAAAAACTTGCTCACAAACTCTTTTTACTGATAAGTAGCTCGGATGCAAACATTATTCCAAAGTTCTACACTAAGTATAAGGAAATGCCAACATGAGTCATAGTATGCATGCATTTAAAAGTCATATGTAGTATTCACCATTCAATACACTTTCCCTTTCAATTTAGACATGAAAATCATATGGTTTATTTAATGGTCTTCATATGTTGAACTTAGCAATATCTCTCCACTAATGTAGTCGGCATAATTATCAAATCAATAGGTCTTCTATAAGGTTGTAATGGGGCTAGGCTAAAGGTAGGGATAAAGAGAAATGAATTTTTAGGTTCAGTAGTCTTAACGCTAACTTTATCTTGGATTTTTTTGCAACACAACCTTCCTTTGAAGAGGTCTTTGGAACACCCCCAAACTTATTTCGAACTCATGCTCATCAACCTTTTTAGGAATTTGAGTAAACTTTCTCTCTTTTTTTATTATTTATGAACATGTATATCTTTTCGAATTTTTCTTCAAATTTTGATCATCAGGAGAAATTTAGTTAAGATGGGTGTACAAAAGAGGATAAACTTAAAAATATGAGGAATATGGCTTATGATGTAGGTAATTTGCAATAAACAAGCCATTAAGCTCAAAAATAAGGTTTCAAGGGTCAATATAATAAGGTGGGCTTGAAAAGGTCAAGCGATCCAAAGAAAATGTGTCTATATCATATTTAGATTCTTATGCCTTCTAGGATTTTGCCCCGAGAAAATTACTAAGTAAATTCTAAAGACTAAGCCTTCATGCATATATATTTCCAAGGAAACTAAATTTTCATGGCAAGTACTACATAAGACTAGAAAACATACAAGCATTTCATAACTGAATAAACTTAGATAAAATCAAAAATCATGCTTGCATTTGAACTAACTTATGAACAAAAATTTCCTTTGAACATTCATTTATTTCAACATACTTATGTGAAAAGATTAAAACATTATAACAACCAATTTTTTAAGTGTGTCGAAAATAGTGATTTTGAGGCCACAAATCTGACAAGTAAGTTCATAAATGTTATTATTTAATATTTACGAGTTAAATATAGTATTAAAATAAAATTTGAATTGTCAATTTATGTTATTTGAACGGATAATTAGGTTCAAGTGGTATGTCCTTAAAATCAAGTGGTTTTAGAAAGTAAGGTATCGGGACCTCGTTTCTATAAACCAAGCCGTAAATATTAAATATTAAATATTTATGGAGTGTTATTAAGGTTTTATTAAAGTTTTGTTAAGAAATTTTATTATTTAGATAGTTAATTAAGTAAAAAGGATTAAATTGTAAAAGAGGTAAAAGTTACTCATTATAGATTTTAAATTGCCAAAGGGAAAATCCAAGCGGTGGCTAATGATAATCATTCCAATTACCTTTGGGATATTTATTCATTAGGCCCTAATTAGTATAAGTTAAACTGAAATATATTTGTTTGATTTGATTTAATATAATTAAAGGACCAATTGTGCAATAGGACTTTTCTTAAATGGCCAAGCGGTAGGAAGGATATAAAATTCTCTAGTTTTGTGATTAATTGCTATTAGATCCTTGCTATTTAGTAATTAATTAAAAATAACTAAATAGTAAAGAATGAAAAATTTGAGTTTTATTAGTTGGAAAGGTAAATTAAATGGACCTAGATGGTAATTATGCCATATATATATGTGATTGACAATTATGGACATGTGTTAGTGATATTATAAGTGTAATCTAAAGGTTAATGTTGTAAATAAGTAAATAAGTTAATGAAAAATAAAAGATAAAAAATTTAAAAACCTATCATCTTATTTACCCATTTAAGAAAACCAAAAACCCCATTTTTAGTGGAGAAACAAGTTCGATCAACTAGGGTTCTTCCATTTAAGAGGTAAACCTTGCTCGTTTTTAGTAATTTTTATGTTTTTGAGTTTGTTGTAGCTTAATCTAGCTAACCCGACGATCAATTTGTTCAATTGTTAAATGTTTACAATTTTACCATGGATGAAATTGAAGTGCCCTTGAAATTTTATGATAGATTATTAAGCTTGGTTGTTAAACATAAGTATTTTGTTAAGTAGTTTTTATTATTTTTCAAGTTTAGGGACTGATTTATGAAAATGATAAAATTCAAGGAAAATATTGTAAATTATGGATAAATATGGGTTATTATAAGATTGGATAAAAATCAGCTAGTATGATTTATGATTAAAAATGATGAAATTCCAAGTTTTGGGTTTAGAAACTAAATTACAAAAAAGGGTAAACTTTGAGGGTAATTTTGTAAAATTTCCTTATTATGGGTTATAAGCTAAATTAATTATTTTAAATGCTGGAATGAGATTAATTGAACAAAAATGGTTAAGTTGCATGTTTTGGGCTTAAATTGTATAAAAATAAAATGTTGGGTGCAATTTTGTAAAATGTTAAAAAAGACTTAACTGCATAAAATGAATTTATATTTCTTTTAGAATTAGTTAATTGAATGGAACTATTATTTTCTATTAAGAACGAGTGAAAAATCAAGGAGAAGAGAAACTTACCAAATAGCCTATGTATTTAGTCATTGCTGCAACTTGTTAGGTAAGTTCGTATGAACTGTAATCACTTAGATGTTGTTTAAATTGAATGTTTATTATGTTGTTTGATGTAAATGAATCAAAATATAAATGAATCAAAATATATATGTAAAGGCACACTTCGTGTGAGCTTTCCCGAGTATCCGATGTAATTCTAGATAGTTCAACGAGTAAGAAAAGGAATGGAATGGTAAGTGATTTAACGGAAAGGTTCATAACTATATGAAAAGGTTGATTCTTATATAATGTATCTTATGTAGTCTATTTATGTTATAAATGATTTTATATGATTGTTAATGAATCTACTAATATGTCAGCTTGATGATGCTTGAATAGGCTTATATTAAACTCATGGTATTAGAAATGATAAGTAAGCAAATTGAATGAATCATGATTGTATGGTAACGATGATAAATTAAATGTTATATTTATATATGGTTGATTTCATATGTATCATAAACAAGTACACTAACTTGTGAGTTTGATGGTGTTATATAGGCTTTTATTAAGCTTATTGCATTGGTAAAGGTTTATACTTATTCTATAAATTTCATTATTGAAATGGTATGTTATGTTTAAATTTTTTACGAGCTTACAAAGCATTCATTGCTTACATAGTTATTTTCCTTTGCTTTATAGACTATCAAAAGCTCAACCGGTTGGAAGTTCATCAGAGATCTATCACACAATCCAGTAGACAATTTGGTAGTTTTTGAGTAATTTGGTTAAGGCTTATAATGGCATGTATAGGGTGATTTGTAATGGTATTATGATGTATGTGCTAATGGTGTTTTGGCATGTTTATGCTTTGGAAGGCTATGTTGGTTTGATACACTTTGATGCCTCATCAAGTTATGTGATTTTGGTTACTATAAAGTGCTTGTTTACGAGGTTATCTTGGCATGATGACGATGGCTTGAAAATGGTTACTTGTGACATGTTTTAGTCCATACTTGAATTAGGTTAACATGTATGGAAATGGAAATGTTAACATGTATAAGTCTTTTATGTTGATAGTTTATGGATATATAGAAAAGGGTTGATTTAGTATGCGTAGGTCTTTGAAGATGATGTTTAGCTGATGAACCTATAAAGCTTGTTAAGTAAAGTCTTGTTGACTACTTTAAGGTAATTGAAATGTATGGTGTGTAACACCCTTAACATGTATACGTCGCCGGACTAGGGTTATGAGGCATTACCAGACATCTCAAAACATTTTATAATCAATTCAAAAATATCATCCACACATCATAGCATCATAGTCAAACATCATTTCAAAGACCTTTTCTTAGGTCATCGAGACCTTAAACATGCTTTAGGAAGGGGTCAGGACTAAATCGAACACATAAAAAATTTCTCAGAAACTTAACAAATTTTCAAAGTTATAGAGGTCACATGCCCGTGTGATCGGGTCATGTACCTCACACGGCATTAGACATGCTCGTGTGTCTAAGCCGTGGCTAAACAGGGCATACATATTGACTTATACCACATGGCCGAAGACAAGCCTGTATGCCTTGGCCATGGTCGAAACTGACTTAGGTCACACGGCTAACCACACGCCCGTGTGTCTAACCCGTGTACCCTTCAAAATGGCACACACGCCCATGTGCCAAGGCTGTGTGCCTCACACTGTGACCAGACACACCCATGTGTCTAGGCCGTGCTCGAAACTGACTTTAAATTGTAGGACTACCCCAGGGGACACACATGACCGTGTAACATAATTGTGTGTCACACATAGCTGAGACATACGCCCATGTCTCTGCCCGTGTGGATAAAAATAGACTATTTGCAAAGCCAAATTTGCCACCGTTAATGGTCATCCCTACAAATCCAAAAATCAAAGCACAATTGCACCATAATTTCAACCAATTTCAATCACAAAACATACATCCTTCATATCATATAATCATCAACCAATATCATCCTTATCATCCAAACCAAAACATACCTAAATCAAATACCAAACTCATTCATTCATACATGTCATTATCCCAATTTTTCACTGTAACACCCTAACCCCTACCGTCGCCAGAATAGGTTAAGAGGTATTACCAGACTTGTAATTCAATTCAGAACAATTATTTATCCAGAAACATCATAATTCAATCAATAACATTTATTCACAACCATTATGAACTTAAAACAAGCATATTAAACTTTAATCATACATTCAGGACTAGATCGTAACATATTACAAATTTCAAAAACTTAGAAAGTTTTCAACTTTTTAACTATCACATGCCCGTGTGAATAGGCCATGTGCTTCACACGGCATTAGACACACCCGTGAGTCCAGGCTGTGGCAAAATAGGGCATACACACTGGCTTGTCCACATGGCCGCATGACACGTCCGTGTGCCAGGCCGTGTGAAAATTAGGAAGGCTACTGGCTTGGCCACTCGGCCAGTCACACGCCCGTGTGTCTAGCCCATGCTTGAAACTGACTTGGCTACATGGCCTAGCACACGCCAGTGGTGTGTGTGACTGTGTAGTCTGCTCAGGCTCATTTCAAAATGTCCTTCGAATAGCACGGCTGAGACACACGCTCATGTCCCTATCCATGTGGGAAAAAATAGGCTATTTACAAAGCCATCTTGCCACCCTAATATCACAAGCATACATAACCACAATTGGAAATTATTTTACAACCATTTCGTATGAAAAATATAACCAATTCTTACCTATTCCATCTTTATCAAATGTTTCACAACAAAACATATTAATGCACACATACCTCATTTGGTATCATTCAAATATACCAATTTTGCACCACATCATATGAAATCACATATATACAATCAAAACAACCATTACTACTTCAAGCCATATCACATAGCTTGTTCATATACCAAGTTTACATCAAAATCATTAACATAAGATGGTCATACTTCACCACCTATAAACTAGATTATACATGTCATATTTACATATCTTCCATGAGTTCCAAAAATACCAAAAAGTTGCCTGGATAGTGTGATAGTAATCTCCAACTTTGTCCAAATCGAGCAAGCTTTCGAATTTATAAAACATGGAAAAATAAACAGAGTAAGCATTAAGCTTAGTAAGCACGTATAATATAGAATTAAACTTACCAAATGACAATAAGCATTTTAAAAAATTAAAATCCAACCCATTTGTTCATAATGTCTATTCACATCACCAATTACAAGTTAGTTATCTCATATTCATCTATTCATCAATTCATAAGAATGAAACCAACCATATATACATTCATATAACATCCAAAACAACTCTCAGTTCATGTAACTCAAGTATCATTGTATCCATACTAATCATAAATCTCATGTACTATTATAACATATAATCCATGTAAACTTTATAATCCATGTAACATGTAATTCATGTAAGGTATATTATTCATGTAACATGTACTTTATATTTCATATCAGTATAATGCCCATTGAACCTTCAGAAATATCAAGGATACTTAGGTGATACACACTAAGTGTATATATCAAAAATCAGTCAATTCATCATCATATACGCTCTTTTGAGCCATTATCGGTATGCTCCTTCTGAGTCGATAAACGGTACGCACAATTGAGCTGAACGGTAAGCTTCGTAGAGCTAAAACGGTAAGCCCCTAAGGACTGAAATGGTAAGCTCCGAAGATCTGAATGGTAACCTCATAAGAGATGAAATGGTAGTTTGCAACAAATGCCAGAGCTCGACCAAACGGTAACCCTAGTGACATGTCACTTGTATCCTACGACTTTCTACGGTTCAAACGGGACTCGGAAATAAATTTGAGCATATAACCAATAGGCATTTCAATTCTATAATTCATATATATACATTCATACAATATTCAAGATAGAAATTTCAATTATAATTATAAGTTCGATTCTAATTATTCGAACTTACCTTGAGTTGCTTGGATATCAACTATCGGCTACTCGTTAATCTTTTCATTCCCCCGATTTAAACCCAATCTCGGCTTATCTTGGTCTATATATTATCAAATTCAATATATTATCAAATTCAACATACTCAGTATTCAATCAATTCAAATTAGTCAATAATTCATATTTTTGGCAAATTACACAATTAACCTTACACTTTCACATTGTTTACAATTTAGTCATCAACCCATAAAAATGCAAATTCGATAAATTTTCATGAAACCCATGTCTAGCTGAATATTCATGTATTCCATATAAACCCTTATCTTTCATTTATTTCACATTTTAACCCCCTCAATTTCTCATTTTCACAATTTAATCCACAATTAGAAAAATCATTAAAAATCCCAATACAAAACATATTTATCCATCACCAAGCTTTCATAATTATTAAATAAACACCATAAAGTTCACATATTAATCAACATCATCTCATGAAAACATTAACAATTTCATAAATTAAGGCATGGGTTTGATAGACTACTAAGCAACTATATCAAAAATGTAAAAATTATCAAAAACCAAACAAAGAACATACCCGAATTAAGCTTCAAGAGTGCCGAACCCTAGAACTCTATTCTTCTTTTCTTTTCTTTTAATTTTTGGCAAGAATGAAGCATATTAGCCATGTTTTTGTATTTGTTTTATTTATTTAATCTATTATTATTCAATTTACCTAACCAACATTTAAAAATAATTCAATTTACCAAATTTCCAAGCCATGAATTCCACTAACCCTTATATTGGTCTATTTGACATGCAAGGACTCTCATATTAATAAACCATAGCAATTTAATACCTTTAAACAATAGTACTCAACTTTTACTCATTATGCGATTTAGTATTTTTTATCGAATTAAGCATTTAAACGGTAAAATTTCTTAACGAAACTTTCACATAATTAATCTATCATGCTGTAGGCCTTAATAAAATAATAAAATAATAAAATAAATATTTTGACTCGATTAGGTGGTTTCGAAACCATTGTTCTGATTTAACCTAAAAATGGGCTGTTACATTCACATCCATTTTTCATATCAAAATCATACCATTTCCATAACTAATTCAAATAACTAACTTATCAAATTGACCATTTCTCACTAGGCCAATTATGCACTTCAAAACATTCCATTTCTTAACACAACTTATATACCAAAAACCAAACCAAATAGCAACTTTAATCTAGCCATATCACATGGCATGATATACATTTCACAAATCATATTCAAATACTTCTAGCCTATACATGCCATACTTCAATATTCATATTTCAAAAGGTACCAAAATAGAGTTTGATAGTGTGGTGATGATCCTCGAGGATCCCCGAGCTTCCGATAGCTTTGATAATCTATAAAACAATTGAAAAACACGCAAAGTAAGCTTTCAAAAGCTTAGTAAGCCATATACAAATAAACTTATCACATAACATAATTCTAAACTAATTCATTCATGTAGCTCATGGAAAAATACAATCACATATCCATATGTCTCATATAGCTCATCTGATCATAATTCACTTACATATAACATATGTCCACAAATCTACATATACTTACCTTTCATTCTAAAAAATGATATACATTTCAAACGTACCTAAATTGGATACACATTCACATAGTCATGTGTTTCTCGAAATGCCCTTTGAACTGTACGGAATCAAATAGGATATGCGAATAGCTTGGAAAGCTTGAACAATGCTAATGTCCTAGACGTGGTCTTACATGTAATCAAATATCGATGCCACTGTCCTAGACAAGGTCTTACATGAAGTTAAATACGATACTGATGTCCCAAACATGGTCTTACACGTAAATCTCAAATCGATTCCAACGTCCCAGGTATGGTCTTATACAAAATCAAATATCGGAATCCTATGTCATGACATATGTATCCTAACTATTCCTATGGTTCGTATGAGACTTTTCAGACGTCGTCACATTATCGAAACTTTCTCGTATTTCTCATATTCAGATCTAATAGCAATTCATTACTATTCAATAGTATATAAGCAATAATAATTCAATTCAAAACACATTTATGTGTATATCGACTTACCTCGTACGAGAATGAACGGAAACGAACTGCTATTCAACTACTTTCGACTTTCCCCGATCTAAGTCTATTTTTTTTGTTCTTAATCTATACACATTCAAATTTAACTCATTTATTCACCAAATCATTCAATTCAATCCAAAAACATACAATTAGGGAATTTTACAAATTAGTCCTCATATTTTCACATTTTGACATTTTAGTCCCTACTTAACAAAATCACAAAATACACAAAATTTCCTTATACACATACTTAGCTGAATATTCATGTAGTTCATGTAAGCCCATATCTTTCATTTATTTCACATTTTAGTCCCTCAATTTACAAATTTCACAATTTAGCCCATAATAATCAAATTCATAAAAAATCCCAATACAAAACATATTTATCTATCATCAAACTTCCATATTTCATCAATTAACATTACAAAGCTCATGAGTTCATCAACGGCATCTCATCAATCATCAATAATTCTAGAAATTAAGACATGGGCTAGGTAGAACAGTAAGCAATAGAACACTAAGCAAGAATGATAAAAACATAGAAATCATCTAAAATGGATCAAAACACATACCTAAATTGTGCTTGACAATGGCCGAATGAACAAAGCTTTAAAAGCCTTTCTTTTCTTCTATTTTCGATATGAAAAGATGAACAAAATGGCCACATTTTTATTTTGTTTTAATTAACACATAATAATACATCAATTACCATTTTATCCATGATTAATAAACATATAAAACATTAACATTAAGGCCATTAAAGTCCACTCACCATGTAAATGGTATTTTAACAACATAAGGACCCCTCATTTAAAGAGACATAGCAATTTAGTACTTTAACAAATAGCAAGTCACTTTTGCACTTTACACGATTAGGTCCTTTTTTCTAAATTAGGCACACAAACGATCAAATTTTTATACGAAACTTTCACTCATAATAATTTACATATTATAAGCATGGAAAATAATATTAAAATAATTTTTAACTTGGATTTGTGGTCCCAAAACTACTATTCTGACTAAGGCTAAATCGGGCTGTTACATGGTGTCATGGCGTTATGGTGTATGGTTTGGTAGATGTTTGAATTAGGTATTGATGATGTGTTTAGGCACATAATAGAGTGAAGTCTTTATGCAAAAAATTAGGTAATGTTTATATGTTTTGGTTAATGTTGTGTTTCTTATAATTGTGGTGCCTTTGAGTGGTATATTGGTTAGTTGAATTAGGAATTTGAAATGGTATTTTGATGAGGTTTTGGTGATTTGAAAGTGTGCATAATTGGTATAAATATTCATGCATGAAATGGGTTTGAAATGGATTGATTTTAGGTAAATTTGGGTCCACACGGCTTGAGACACGGGCTAGCACACAGCCTGGCACACAACCTAGCACACGGCATGGCACACAGGCGTGTGGGGCTTCTCAGTGAGTTACACGGGTGAGGACACCGGTTGGGACACGCCCGTGTGTCCCTTTCTTGAAAGTTGCATGGCTTGGGCACACGGCTGTATTACCCCTATTTCCAATTTTTACAACTTTTTCCTAAACTTTTTGATTTGTTTCAAATTAGTCCCAAATTGCCTCAAAGCTATTTTAGGGCCTCGAGGGCTCGATTTAGGGACAAGATGCATGTGATTGAATGGATTATGACATGTTCAATTTATTTAAATATTGTGATGTTAAACATTTTTGATTGTATGGTAATACTCTGTAACCCTAATCCGCCAATGGAGATGGGTTAGAGGTGTTTCAAACATACTTGAAAATTTTAAAAATTCCTACGAATATTGCCTTACCCCTTCTTTAAAAAGAAGTAATGTCCTTATTGAAAAAACAAAATAATGAATAAAAATTGAACACTAGGTATGTAACACCCCTAAATCGTATCCGTCGTTGAAACAGGGTTATAGAGTATTACCAAAATTTACAAAACAATTACAGATAATTCATGTCATTTACTATTCATATATGAAAATAATCATACTGTCTCTTGAATGGACCCTTGATGCCCAATTTAAACATTAGAAACAAGTCAGGTGTAAATTGGGATCTCAGAGAATTTTTCGCAAAATTTCAAAAGTTTCTTATATACAGGGGTCACACGCCCGTGTGAGTAAGCCATGTGGATCACATGGCCAAGTGACATGGCCATGTCTCAGGCCGTGTGGACATTCAATGTGAGGCACAGGGCCGTGTCCTAGCTCATGTCCTTACCTGTGTAACTCTCTAACTTGGGTCACACGGCCAGCCACACGCCCGTGTGCTATGCCGTGTGGTCAATTTAATTTTTGAAAATTAAGTGCAGAATTCACATGGCTAAGACACATTCCCATGTTCTAGGCCATGTGTCACACACGGCTGAGAGACAAGCTTATGTCTCTGCCCATGTGCCTAATTCTGAGCATTCTGTTTCTCTATTTAAAGATGCAGGGGACACACGGCCAAACCACATACCAATATGCCAGGCCGTATGTCACACACGGTCAAGACACACGCCTGTGTGTCTACCCATATGGACAAAATAAAGTCATTTCTTAGCTTCATTTCTTAGCTTTATTTCTCACCCAAAATTTTCCAACAACCTACACTAATACTTGGAAACATATACTAACCAATTCAAGCATTATAACCAAGCCAACACTAACATCTAACATGATATATCTTCCTATGCATCCATGTTTATAATCTTACCTTTTATTTACATACTTGTTTAACATAATTCAATCAAACCATATTAGACACATATGTAATTACCATGATATAACCTTATAAATATACCAAATCAAACCATCTAAAGCCATTCCAATGACTAGATTACAAACAACCATTTACAAGCCAACAATTGGCCATATTAACCTATGCATGTCATTATACCAAAATATGTTTTCTATTTATACCAAATCGAGCTAGTCGATAGAGTGATGATACTTCGACCAATCTCCAACCTTGGTGAACTTCCGAACACTATAAACCAGGGAAAAGACCACCTAATAAGCATTTAATGTTTAGTAAGTTTGTATAACAGGAATTAAACTTACATATCATATTCATTTAAATAAGCATAAGAACAACATGCTTCCCAACAAATTGACAAGTTTGCCTAATCACATATACTCAATTAACCAAGTTAGTCACATATTTTGTAACACCCCAAACCCGGCCTAGACGTTATGACTGGATCTGATGCGCCACATCGAAGCGTTCAAAACATGCCGTATTACTTAGTTTGGAAAAACTTAGTTGGTGTTGCAAAAGACACTTTTAAAAGTAGGTTAAAGTGAATGGAAGCTGTGCACCAGGTAGGAAACCAGGAAAGAGAGGAGGTGAGTCCGTCGGACTGCTTAAGTACCAAGCTCCCTTCGGATCCAATCCTAGACATGCACACCACCATTGCCACACTCTACCATCTCGTATAATTTGGAGAAAACCGTTTGGTTATGTCCATCTTAAGAAAATGATTAAGGTTGAAAAACGTTTGCTTAAAATATTAATTTTCTTGGAAAAACATTTACTTTGCGGAAACTTTGCGCGTCATCGTGATCTTTTAAAAACGAGTAGTTTTTATAAAACGAACCCTAGTGCTAACCAGTTTAATAATCCCCAAAATAATATTAATTAAAAAGAGCGGCCTTATTACAACTTTAAGCATAATAAAAATAATCCAAATTAAATGCTAGACTTATTTAAAATCGGCAATCAATCTTCATGGCCACTCTGAATCCCGCCAAGCTCCGAGTCCACCAACTAGGGCACACCTGCAAGGATGGAAGAGGAAGGGGTGAGTTTGGGAAAACTCAGTGTATCCAGAAACACATCCAAAGCCCAAATCAGCTCGAGCCCATTGGGCCTAAGCCCTATTCAGATAACAGTACACAGTGGACCGAAGCCCTTTTCAGAATACAGTAGCAAGGCCTTAGCCCTTTTTAACATAACAGTGTGGCCCATAGGCCCAGTTCAGTGACATAAGTAACAACAGTAGTAATGAATGCAAGCCCAACTGGGGAGACTACTCAACCCACCAACCGCTACACTGCCCCGTACCAGCCCTACACTCCATGTGGGGAATATCTCAACCCACCCAGCCCTACACTCCACAGTTGCAGCAACGCTGCCCAAATATCAGTAAGTTGAGGCAAAGCCTTTAGTACGTGGATGAACCACTTTCAATACTTCCTCCATCAATACAGTATTACGCATATCATGTAAAATACAGTATTAATCAATCATGCAGTTTAGCCAATTTAAACCCTAGGGGTATTTCGGTAATTATGCTCTTTAGGGGTAATTTCGTACTTACGCAACTACACACGTTATTTCAGTAATTTTTAGCCGTTTTATACAATTTGGTCCCACCATCTAACTAACATGCTACTTTGCCCATCTCTTACCCTTATTGGTCCGTAAGCCCATTGGGCCTAGTTTTGGCCCATCGAGGCCCTCTTTTTCCGAAGTACGTTAAAACGTCACACGAACTTACTTACCACTTTGCGGTGCCAGATCTAACAATTACTCTATGTCTTGAGAGCATTCGCATACTCACAAGCCTATGAAATGCCGGAATTTCGTCATTTCAGCTTTTGCCGAATTGAACTAAGGAAGGGTGTTCGGTACACACCTGATTCACGACGACTGCTACTGAGATCCCTTTCGATGTCCTACAATTTATTAGCACAGTTCTTATTTACAAACCATAATCACTAAACCCCAAAACTTACTTATCCATGATCGAACCATGTCCCTAAAAGCCTTTGAAACCTTTCCTTTTTGCCAAAATCGATAGCTAGCTCCGAATCCGATTGTTCCAATGATTAACGCTTTTGATCCAACGCTTAAGAAGACTCTAATCACCGAAAGAAAACATCAGTTACAAACTCTTAAAGCCTTATGCTTAAATCGACAGCCTCCCTAATTTTTAGGGATTTCAGCTTTTCCTAACATCGTAAAATAAGAACAGATCTGAGATGATAAGTACTTACCCCTTACTCCTACTTGATTTCCACACAATCCGGTGCAAATTTATCCTTAGAACAATGGTAAAACCCGAATCCAAGAGTTGAAGGAGTTTCGGCTATAAGCCCCCCCAATCTATGGTTTTTCGGCTTTTGGGTGGTGAAGGAGATGACGATATGAGGCTATGACCTTAAAGTAGAATTACCGTCAGGTATCTAGGATTAAGAAAAGATAATCGTAGATTTAATGGAAACACAATGTTAAAGGGTTTGGCTTTGAAGAAATCGGTACCTGTAATGTGTGTTCAAGATTTCGGCTTTTATGGATTCGGCAAAAGTATTGATGAACAGCAGAATTGATGAATGGTTTTGAAGAAGAAAAATAGAAAAAGAAGAATAGGGGAGGTGGCAGTTTCGGCTAGAGAGGAAAAAGAGAGAAAAGAAAACCTTGTGATGTCTGAGCAGAAGAGGACGACACCACTCAATACCCTAGGTGCCGAAATACTAACCTCAAAACCCTCTGCCGATTTTTCCCCCTTCAATTCCCAATATTCGGCCAACTCCTATCCTCTCTCCTAATCCCTTAAATCTCTCCCCTTATCACTCCTTAATCCAAGCGTTTGGACTAATCCAAACTCTCCTCTAGCAGAATCCACCTGGACTCCAATACTACCCCTCCTGCACTTAAAAATAAATGCATCCATTTGTCAACACAGGGAATCGATCCCATGCCTCCCTCAAAGCTCCACACGCCACCTTTTTAGGAGCCTAGTGGCGTCACCCTGGCCACTTTACCAAGGCTCTTTTTGTGATGCAATTTACCCATCACTCCACTTAAGGGCCACTTAGCCAGGACCCCTAACTCCTAAGTCCAAAAATTCAAAAATTCAATCGGGTTTTGGCCAACACATGGGCCTTCTATAAGCCCATTTACCTACCCAAAATATTAATTTCACATCCAAATACAAAATTTAAAATCTTTACAAAATATTGAAAACCGCGAATAAATCCGAAAATCAGGACGTTACAACTCTACCCTCCTTAAAGAAATTTCGACCTCGAAATTTTACCTTATTAGAACAGTTGAGGGTACTGTTGATGTATAGCCTCTTCAGTCTCCCAAGTAGCTTCTTCTTTGCCATGGTTCCTCCAAAGTACTTTCACTAGTGGAACTGATTTCCTTCTCAACACCTTGACGTCACGATCAAGTATTTGCACAGGTTCCTCTTCGAAAGTTAAATCTGACTGCACCTCGATCTCTGTAACTGGTATGATATGAGTTGGGTCAGATCGATACCGCCTCAGCTTGGATACATGAAAAACGTCGTGGATACGATGCAGTTCTGGTGGTAACTCTAGCTGATAAGCCACTGGTCCAACCCGCTTAACAATTCGGTAAGGCCCAATAAACCGTGGGCTCAACTTACCATTCTTACCAAATCTCAAAATTTTCTTCCAAGGGGAAACCTTCAAGAAAACCATATCCCCACCAGCGAACTCAATCTCCTTGCGCTTCAGATCCGCATACGACTTCTGTCTATCGGATGCCTCCTTTAACCGATCCCTTATCAGCCTAACCTTGCTTTCAGTGTCTGCCACCAATTCCGGTCCAAGCACTCGTCGTTCACCCAACTCTGTCCAACACGTCGGCGTACGACATCTTTGCCCATAAAGCGCTTCATATGGTGCCATCTGCAAGTAGTCCTCCCAACTTCCACGAAAATCAATGATACAACCTCTTAACATATCTTCCAGAACTTGAATAACCCTTTCTGACTGTCCATCTGTCTGTGGGTGAAAAGCGGTGCTAAAATCCAATCGTGTACCCAACGCTTCCTGCAACTTCCGCTAAAACCGAGACGTAAACCTAGGGTCTCGATCAGAAATTATCGACACTGGCACCCCATGCAGTCACACTACCTCCGCCACATATAACTTGGCCTACTTTTGCAGTGAGTAGTCGGTACGAACAGGTATGAAATGAGCAGATTTTGTTAACCTATCCACAACTACCCACACCGAATCTTTCTTGGTGGGTGTCAAAGGTAACCCACTCACAAAGTCTATTGTTACTCTTTCCCACTTCCATAACGGAATTTTCACAGGTTGCAATAATCCCGAAGGCAATTGGTGCTCAGCCTTAACCTGCTGGCACGTCAAACATTTCCCAACAAATTCAGTCACCTCTCATTTTAATCCGGGCCACCAGTACATCTCTCGCAAGTCTCGATATAACTTATTCCCTCCAGGATGCATGGCACAGAGTCCACCATGAGCCTCTTTTAGAATTAACTGCCTCAATTCAGGGTCCTTTGGAATACAAACCCTTCCACGAAAGCACAAAAGTCCTTCACTGTTCAACCCAAAATCCTCGTTCTCACCACTCTTAACTTGCTGGAACCGAAGAGCTAACGAATCGTCCTTCAACTGTTTTTCCTTAATCTGCTCAGTCCAAGCAGGCCTTACCTGTAGTTCTACCAACAAGCTTCCATCGTTGTACAGACTTAAACGTGCGAATAAGGCTCTCAAGTCAGTAACAACCCTTCGACTCAACGCATCCGCCACCACATTAGCTTTTCCTAGGTGGTACTCTATCGAACAGTCGTAATCCTTAAGCAACTCCACCCATCTACGTTGCCTAAGGTTCAACTCCTTCTGAGTCAACAGATACTTTAGGCTTTTATGATCTGTGTATATGATGCACTTTTCCCCATCTAAGTAGTGTCTCCAAATTTTTAACGCAAAAATCACCGCTGCTAGCTCCAAATCAAGCGTAGGGTAATTCACCTCATGAGCCTTAAGCTGTCGCGATGCATAAGCGACCACCTTACCCTCTTGCATCAGTACGCAACCTAACCCCACATGCGACGCATCGCTGTATACAGTAAAGTCCTTCCCAGGCACCGGTTGAATCAACATTGGCGCTTCGGTCAATATTTTTTTCAACCGATCAAAAGCTTTTTGCTGTATCTCGGTCCAGACAAATGGTACTCCTTTCCTTATGAGTTTTGTCAAGGGTGCCGCCATCACCGAGAAACCTTCCACAAACCTTCTGTAGTAACCTGCCAACCCTAGGAAACTCCGAATTTCCGATACTGACCTAGGTGGCTTCCATTCCAGAATCGCTTCAATTTTACGAGGATCCACCTTAATCCCCTCGGCAGAGACCACATGCCCAAGGAAAGTTACCTCCCTCAACCAGAATTCACACTTGCTGAATTTCGCATAGAGCTTCTTTTCCCTTAACACTTGCAGCACAATACGGAGATGCTCATCATGCTTCGCCTCTATTTCAGAGTATACCAGGATATCGTCGATAAAGACGACTACGAACCGATCCAAGTAAGGTTGGAATACTCGATTCATCAGATCCATAAAAGCTGCAAGTGTGTTCGTCAGCCCAAATGGCATGACCACAAACTCATAATGTCCATATCGAGTTCGAAATGTTGTTTTATGAATATCCCCTTCTTTTACCCTTAGCTGATGGTATCCAGAACGAAGATCGATTTTGGAGAATACTGAAGCTCCCCTCAGTTGATCAAACAGATCGTCAATCCTTGGTAGTGGATACTTATTCTTAATCGTCAGTTTGTTCAACTGACTATAATCGATGCACATACGCATCGTTCCGTCCTTTTTCTTCACAAACAGGACCGGTGCTCCCCAAGGAGACACACTAGGCCTAATGAAGCCTCTATCTAACAAATCTTGAATTTGAGCCTTCAGTTCCACTAACTCCTTCGGTGCCATCCTATAGGGTACAATAGATACTGGAGCTGTTCCAGGCAACAAATCGATTCCAAACTCAACTTCCTGATTCGGAGGTAATCCAGGAAGCTCTTCCGGAAAAACATCCCGGAATTCCCTAACAGTTCTGATGGTCTCCACGGTCAGATCCTCCGCTTCAGCTTGGCTTACCAAAGCCAGATATGCCTCGCATCCCTTGCGCATCAGTTTCTCAGCCCTCAACGTCGATACTACATTGGAGAAGTAATCCCTTCGTTCTCCAATAATCATTACCTCTTCATCATTGACAGTCCTTAACACCATCCTCTTAGCTGCACAATCTAAAGTTGCCTTATGCTTGGTCAACCAATCCATCCCTAGTATCAAATCGAATTCTTCAAACGGTAACTCCATCAAATCCCCACAGAAAACCCTGCCTTGAATCTCCAGAGGCACCTCCTTGAAGAGTTTCTCTACCTTAACCGAATGACCTAAAGGACTTATCACAGAAACCCCACATACAGTCTCCTCGAAGTGCACACCCAGTGCCCTAGAAATGTTATGTGCCACATATGAATGGGTTGATCCCACATCAATCAGAGCAGTATAAGGTACACCATAGATAAAAAAACGTACCAGTTATGACATCAGGCGTGTCACCCTCCTCGCGGCGACGAGCAGCATACACCAAAGCTGGCTGACGAGCATCCGCGTTACCAATACCCCTGCCGGGTGCCCTACATCCACGGCCATTACCACTATGACCTTGTCCACGACCTCTTGGAAACGGCGGTCCATCCCTCACAGGTTGAGCCGGTCGACAGCCCCTTGTTCGGCCACCTGAGCCTGAGTGGCCCTCCTAGGACAATCCTTAATCCTATGCTCCTTAGACCCACAACGAAGACAAGCCCCAGAACGCTTCCAGCACTCTCCTTGATGCATTCTGCCGCAATCCTCACAAGCTTGAGGTCTACTTGTATTCACCGGAACTGCTCGAACCGGTTCCTCCATCCTAGCTCTCTTAACATTTCAATTTGCAGCACCCGCTGGTCCAGCATCCCTCCTGAACCGATTCCGATCCCTATCACGATTCTTCCATTTGGTTTGTTTCACCTCCTCGGCTATCTTAGCCTTCTCTACCAGTGCAGCGAAATCTCACTCTCTTTGCGGAGCTATAAGCACCCTTAACTCATCTTTGAGGCCATCCTCAAAACGAACGCTGCGCTCGTATTCGGTGGAAACGATGCCATTAGCATACCGACTCAATCGTAAAAACTCCACCCCATATTCAGCAATGGTCTTATTTCCCTGAGTTAGATTCAGGAACTCCTTTCTGCGTGCATCCACATAGCTAGCTCCAACATATTTTGCCTTAAAGGTCTGTTTGAACAGCTCCCATGTTACCTTCTCCGCTGGGGTACCCTCTCTCACAGTAATCCACCACTGATATGCTTCATCCCGCAGTAACGAAACTGCCCCTTTCAACTTCTGTTCTACTGAGCAGTCCAGGTCATCCATGATCCGCTCTGTGACTTCCAACCAGTACTCAGCCACATTTGGGGCCACTCCAGATACCCCCTAAAAATCTCAGCTCCGTTGGCCCGAAGTCGTTCAGAAATGGACCCCCTATTCATGGGCCCGACGTTAGCTCCGACCACCCTTTCCAAAACCCTCAACATGGCTTGAGACAAAGCGTCATCCCCTGCGGCCCGATCATATGGCCCATTTTCATTAACCGGTGGTGGACGTACCTCGCCAGCTGGCATGTGTTCAGATGACGCAGATCCAGCTTGAGTGCTACCTCGGCCTCGACCACGGCCTCTTCCTCGAGTAGCCCTTGTACTCATAACGATTTATCTGATTACGAATTTTATGACATTAGTTTACTGGTTCCACTGTTTATTACAGAATTTCTTATGGACAGATAGAGTTTCAGAGTTATTTTCGCGCAATCACAATTTAGCTACGGTCCCAGTTTTGTATCCCTAATACTACATTATCAATAGCACTATCTCTAAGGCTCAGTACTATCTACAGTATTATTTCCAGTCCAGTTCCATATAAATATTTAAAGCAGAAAAAGAACACTTACAGACTTGGTGCCGGGGATTCAGTGTGCCACTTCTTTATCAGTCCATAAAAAACCCATGTTTTTGTTTACCGAAAATAAAAAGATTTCATTTGAAAAAACTTTCATTTTATTGATTTAACCTCGTTCAATAGAAAAACTTTGAACATCTTTGAAAAACTTATAGAAAAAAACTCTTTTTTTTAAAAAAAGATTTTCGGACCTGATCCACAACCGAGTTGTTGCAACCAGGCTCTGATACCACTAAATGTAACACCCCAAACCCGGCCTAGACGTTATGACTGGATCTGATGCACCACATCGAAGCGTTCAAAACATGCCGTATTACTTAGTTTGGAAAAACTTAGTTGGTGTTGCAAAAGACACTTTTAAAAGTAGGTTAAAGTGAATGGAAGCTGTGCACCAGGTAGGAAACCAAGAAAGAGAGGAGGTGAGTCCATCGGACTGCTTAAGTACCAAGTTCCCTTCGGATCCAATCCTAGACATGCACACCGCCATTGCCACACTCTACCATCTCGTATAATTTGGAGAAAACCATTTGGTTATGTCCATCTTAAGAAAATGATTAAGTTTGAAAAACGTTTGCTTAAAATATTAATTTTCTTGGAAAAACATTTACTTTGCGGAAACTTTGTGCGTCATCGTGATCTTTTAAAAATGAGTAGTTTTTATAAAACGAACCCTAGTGCTAACCAGTTTAATAATCCCCAAAATAATATTAATTAAAAAGAGCGGCCTTATTACAACTTTAAGCATAATAAAAATAATCCAAATTAAATGCTAGACTTATTTAAAATCGGCAATCAATCTTCATGGCCACTCTGAATCCCGCCCAGCTCCAAGTTCACCAACTAGGGCACACCTGCAAGGATGGAAGAGGAAGGGGTGAGTTTGGGAAAACTCAGTGTATACAGAAACACATCCAAAGCCCAAATCAGCTCGACCCATTGGGCCTAAGCCCTATTCAGATAACAGTACACAGTGGACCGAAGCCCTTTTCAGAATACAGTAGCAAGGCCTTAGCCCTTTTTAACATAACAGTGTGGCCCATAGGCCCAGTTTAGTTACATAAGTAGCAACAGTAGTAATGAATCCAAGCCCAACTGGGGAGACTACTCAACCCACCAACCGCTACACTGCCCCGTACCAGCCCTACACTCCATGTGGGGAGTATCTCAACCCACCCAGCCCATCACTCCACAGTTGCAGCAACGCTGCCCAAATATCAGTAAGTTGAGGCAAAGCCTCTAGTACGTGGATGAACCACTTTCAATACTTCCTCCATCAATACCCCCAATCCCATGCAACATATATTAATAAAGGCATATCATGTAAAATACAGTATGAATCAATCATGCAGTTTAGCCAATTTAAACTCTAGGGGTATTTCGGTAATTATGCTCTTTAGGGGTAATTTCGTACTTACGCAACTACACACGTTATTTCAGTAATTTTTAGCCGTTTTATGCAATTTGGTCCCACCATCTAACTAACATGCTACTTTGCCCATCTCTTACCCTTATTGGTCCGTAAGCCCATTGGGCCCAGTTTTGGCCCATCGAGGCCCTCTTTTTTCGAAGTACGTTAAAACGTCACACGAACTTACTTACCACTTTACGGTGCCAGATCTAACAATTACTCTATGTCTTGAGAGCACTCGCATACTCACAAGCCTATGAAATGCTAGAATTTCGGCATTTCGGCTTTTGCCGAATTAAACTAAGGAAGGGTGTTCGGTACACACCTGATTCACGACGACTGCTACTGAGATCCCTTTCGATGTCCTACAATTTATTAGCACAGTTCTTATTTACAAACCATAATCACTAAACCCCAAAACTTACTTATCCATGATCGAACCATGTCCCTAAAAGCCTTTGAAACCTTACCTTTTTGCCAAAATCGATAGCTAGCTCCGAATCCGATTGTTCCAATGATTAACGCTTTTGATCCAACGCTTAAGAAGACTCTAATCACTGAAAGAAAACATCAGTTACAAACCCTTAAATCCTTATGCTCAAATCGATAGCCTCCCTAATTTTTAGGGATTTCGGCTTTTCCTAACATCATAAAATAAGAACAGATCTGAGATGATAAGTACTTACCCCTTACTCCTACTTGATTTCCACGCAATCCGGTGCAGATTTATCCTTATAACAATGGTAAAACCCGAATCTAAGGGTTGAAGGAGTTTCGGCTATAAGCCCCCCCAATCTATGGTTTTTCGGCTTTTGGGTGGTGAAGGAGATGACGATATGAGGCTATGACCTTGAAGTAGAATTGCCGTCAGGTATCTAGGATTAAGAAAAGATAATCGTAGATTTAATGGAAACACAATGTTAAAGGGTTTGGCTTTGAAGAAATCAGTACCTGTAATGTGTGTTCAAGATTTCGGCTTTTATGGATTCGGCAAAAGTATTGATGAACAGCAGAATTGATGAATGGTTTTGAAGAAGAAAAATAGAAAAATAAGAATAGGGGAGGTGGTAGTTTCGGCTAGAGAGGAAAAAGAGAGAAAAGAAAACCTTGTGATGTCTGAGCAGAAGAGGACGGCACCACTCAATACCCTAGGTGCCGAAATACTAACCTCAAAACCCTCTGCCGATTTTTCCCCCTTCAATTCCCAATATTCGGCCAACTCCTATCCTCTCTCCTAATCCCTTAAATCTCTCCCCTTATCACTCTTTAATCCAAGCGTTTGGACTAATCCAAACTCTCCTCTAGCAGGATCCACCTGGACTCCAACACTACCCCTCCTGCACTTAAAAATAAATGCATCCATTTGTCAACACAGGGAATCGATCCCATGCCTCCCTCAAAGCTCCACACGCTACCTTTTTAGGAGCCTAGTGGCGTCACCCTGGCCACTTTACCAAGGCTCTTTTTGTGATGCAATTTACCCATCACTCCACTTAAAGGCCACTTAGCCAGGACCCCTAACTCCTAAGTCCAAAAATTCAAAAATTCAACCGGGTTTTGGCCAACACATGGGCCTTCTATAAGCCCATTTACCTACCCAAAATATTAATTTCACATCCAAATACAAAATTTTAAAATCTTTACAAAATATTGAAAACCGCGAATAAATCCGAAAATCAGGATGTTACATATTTCACATGTATATCAAATAAAAATGAATGAGCTCATCATGCTACAAACTTTCAGGTATTTTAGAAGCATTCGAGAAATAATACTTCTAATCTCTTAATTTCTCATGTCAGGAGTTTTATTTATTGAATTATTGACATTTCAATGGATACTAAAGTAGTATACGCAAGGTATACAAATCAGTGATCCGTCAATTAATGGTCAGGGTTACCCATTAGGGCACATAATCAGGGAGCACATTCTCAAGCCACATATCAGGATGCTAAGATGAGCCATGTAACAGGACGCTTATCTGGGCTAAACAGGAAACTAGTAAGTGTTTTAATCAGGGAGCTCATAGAGCTTAATAGGTAACTCCGAAGAGTTTTTATCAGTGAGCTCCGGATAGCGTAAAAGGGAGTTCAAGCGAGCCATGTCAAGAAGCTCATAAGAGCGTATATCAGGACACTCATGTAGAGCTGTGTTTGTGTTCGCATTATATATTGGATCACAACTGATCGAATTATGTACCAAGACGCTCACAAGGAGCTGCGGTAGTTTGCAACACATGCAGAATCACTACTAATCAGGATGTTTGCAGGAACAATATAACAAGATGCTTTAAAATGCCTTTAACAGGATGCTCATCCAAGCTATAATGTCCGCAACATATGTATGACTATAATCAATATGAAAAATTATGTATCCATCGAATTTCATTATTCAAATGGAACTTAACATATTAAAGACATTTTCAGACATGTAATTATTTCATAAATTTATAACATTCACATAATTCATATATTCACATACCACACTTAATTCAAGTATAAAATAAACACAATTTAGTTACACGAACTTACCTCGACACTTGTTCGTATTTAAAAGTCTACTAATTCGACACCTTTTCTTTTCCTCGATCTAGCTTCGAATTTGAGTTATCCAGATCTAATCAAGCTTGATTAGTTTATTTTCTCTCTCCTAGGGTTTCCATGTCAATTTTGGGGAAAAGATGATATAAAATGATGCTATTTGATATTTATTTTATTTATCATCTTTAATTTTTCAACTTTTCAATTTCATCCTTTTCTTTTTCTAATTTTCCATGGATGAATCACCAAAATATCTACTAACTTTTATTTAATATTCTAATTACCATATAAGGACCACTCATTTTGAATTCCATAGTTATTTGATCCTTTTAGCTATTAGAACTCAACTTTTTTATTTTATGCAATTTGGTCCTTTCCCTAATTAAACACATAATTGCATGAATTCCATTTATTGAATTTACATAATAAAGAAAACCAACCTCGCCGAGTCAAACTCACATTTACTAACTTTCACATAACAATTTCTTGTACAAATTTTGTTATACAATTCTCAAATGTTTAACGTACATGAATTTTGTCTTAATTTAAATCAATATATCATCAATAAGCACAACCATAAACTATCTGAATGAAACTGGAAAACCAATTCATCAATTTATAAATTAATGAGACATTAATTAATCTAAAAATATTACCAGAATTCATAATGGTCATGTCAAGTTCGAAAGTAGTTTTCAACATATCACAATCTTTAACTTACAACTTATCATAACTGGACTTGTATTTATCTTTGAGAACACTGTTACACTTATATTTATTCTTTGTCTTGAATTTGTTCATTTTTCACATCTAGACAAAAATCCATAATTTCTTTAGGAAATAGATCAAGAAACCCTCTGACAATCAATACATGATAAATCTTTGATCCTATTTCTTGAGTATCAAGTAGATAGATATATAATATACCAGAAATATTTTACAATGGCCCAAATCATTTTTCATATAGAGCTAACTGAAATAACTCTGGTTGTACTATCTGATTTACCAGACTCACTATGATCATTTTACCAGCCTGACATTTCAAATCAATTCATTTCGGTCTACAGTCTACTACAGTGCCATAACTTTAGCCAATCTATTCTCAAAATAATGCCAAATTCATGAAATGGTAGTAACATCAGATCAATAAAAAGGTCACAGTTATAGATTTTTAGTAGATAGTTTCGACATATCAAAATAACCATTACACTGTAACCCATTGGATTATGACTCAAATATCAAACTCAGTTGACTCAAGAAATAGATCCTTATTTGTTACTAATGCAGTACAAACATATGAGTAAGTTGATCCAGTATCACCTAGTGCATATGCAATAAATAATATAAAAAAAGATAGAACATACCAGAAATAATATCAGATGCCGTAGCTTCAAGTCTAACAATTGTGACTTTAGTCCCACTACATTTAGCTCCAGTGTTATAACTTTGACTAGGCATTTGCCTTTCCGAAACATAGGTATTGTTTAACATTATTCACAAACACAATTTGTTCGATTATCTTCATTAACATGTACAAATTCCTGTCTAGATAACATTTGATAATATTTCTCTTCTGAATTCAAATCTAAACAAATCTCAACTAGCCCAGTCTCTCGATACAACTGCCGTTGATGTTGACTACCTGTTAGAAATCTTACCTTATTTTTTTCCAAAACATGACACATCTGTTTTACCACTGAATTCTTCGGTACCATACTTTCTGATTATTTAATCAAAAAACATTGAACTATTTCATTCTGGGAGAACCCAAGGGTGCCATAAGAAACATATTAGGGGGCAGAGGTTGTAAGGCCACTAAATTGATTTGCACAGATTCTGTAAACCACTAACTAAATAAATCAAAAAGACATTCTGACTCCACTATCAAACATTTATGGAATCATTTAACTATGAATTACTTTTTATTTGGGAGCTAGGACTTTACTATCAGGCATTTGTAGAACCGGTAAACTATAATTTACTTTTTGCTTAAAAGTCGGGTAATTACCTTTTACTTCATCAAGGTCGGTATGATCAGATTCTATTAACATTCATTAATCTGCAAGAAAAATAGGGGTTAGATTGGATCAATCCATATCACACTATCTCAGGTTTATATGCCATGTAATTTTTAGACTTCAAACACACTACGTTCTGTCCAAGAATCGACTAAACTATAGCTCTGATACCACTAAATGTAACATCCATAACCCGTACCCATCGCCAAATTAGGGTTATGATGTATTACTATACAATCCAGAACAATCAATAAGAAATAGCATCAAGTTTTATATTTAATTAAATGAATTTCATAATAATTCAAATCAGAGTATTACATTCATTTATGGGCCTTAATCGAGCCTACGAGGACTTAAAATTTTTTTTCTTCAAAGTGTTGGACAAAATAAACATTCAAAAAGCCTTGAATTAATTTAATTTTTAACAAGTTTTTGAAGTATGAAGGATTTCTACCAATACTAAGATGGACAAGTATAGGTAAAAGTCAAAATGGAAAGACCTAGAAAAGGTTACAGAATTCTACCACTAGAATTGGGAGTTCTATCGATACAAGTCAAGGCAGTAGCCAAAGTTTAGCATTGTAACACCCTAAAACACATCAAGGGCAACCAAAACATGCCAATTATGCTCACCTAAATTTAACTAAGTTGTCTTTCAAGTTCACATCATATAGTGCTTATAATCTTCATCTCTTAAATCAAAAATACAAGTCACCATACACACACATTCAATTTGCTTACCTTGACCTCAAACACCATGCCCAAATATAAACCAATTACTGTCATTCATGATCAAACATGAATTTTAAATAGGGATATTTTAGGCCCAAGGAGTTTTAAAGATATTTTAGGAATTTTAGCCTTGGAGTGTTCAGAATTTTGTGACATGGTTAATCAGTAATATTTTTTACTATAGTTTTTAAAAAAATTAAATCAATTTCTGTAAATGAGTTCTAAATACCTTTAATTTTGCAAAAAGGAATGATTTATAAAAGAGTCAAAACTTAAAGTTTTTATGATGCAATTTAATCATATTTTAAAATTCAAGCTAAAACCCCCATTCTCCAAATTATTTCAGGTTAAAACAACCCCCAAAACTAGTGTTTGCTGTCCCTTATTCTCCCTTATCATTTCAATCAATTCTGAAATCCAAGTCCTAATACTCTTTTATTTCTATCACACTTGAACCTTAAACCTCTATAAAAACCAAGAAAATCACCCAAAAACTTCATTGTCTACATAATCTTCTCCAAACATGGGTTTTTTTTGAATTTGCGTCAAAGCTTACTTTTCTTCCATCGAAGGTAACGATTGGACTTTCTATGAACTTTAAATGATATCTAGTCTCTTAAACTAAATTTTTAGCCATTGAAACACATGTTTTAAATAAAAGCCGAAAATTGGGTCTTTAATGGTGAATTTTGGGTTTGTGAATAAAAACATCGTTTCAAAGTGTTTTTCAACTTTTTTTTTCACATTATTAGAAGGTTTCTAAACTTACTTTGAAGTTTTGTTAAAGATTTCTTGAGTTTTAATGAATTTTCAAAAAATAACCATAAAACATGTTGAAAAAGTCAATATCTTGAATTGAGTAGTTTTGTGCAGTTTAAAGGTTGAGAATTAATTGTAGGTGAATTATTAGATGAACGGAATTGACTTTAGGTAAAAAGATTAAGTATATACCGAGGTGTTCATATTTAAAGTTTGTCATGTTAAAGGTTTCAGTTACATGAGAACTTAGTTTAGGGTTATGTTTGGTATGCTTGTAATGATTCATTGATTGATTTTCGGATGTATTGTTGTGTGAATTTGTTGTGTTGAAGTTTCGGATTCGATAGAACCTTCTACGAGTAGAGATAAAGGAAAGGAAAAGCTAGTTTGAGCATTCAGCTTTTCGATAAAAGTATAATTGGTGAGTGTTTGGAATAATTGCTTGTGGACATGATTCAATGAGTTACTTGGGAATTTTGTAGTAGCCTAAACCCCAACTCTAAATTCCAAGTGTAATCTTTCTCGTACCTATGTTATCTTGTGAACTATGTGCTTATATGTTTGTGAATATGTGAATTGAGATGAGATGCTATAATATGTGATATGTGGTTATGATAACTGTTGTGAAAGTGCAAATGCATACATGTTACCTATATGTTAAAGTTAGTAATAGTGTTTTGCTAAAGATGCAAATATGCAGTGATAGTGCACGAAGAATCAGTAGGTGATATGTGTTTGACTTCAAATATTTTGGCCTTGTGATGTTGAAACTGTTGGATACAGTTGGCATGTCATAGGATTGTGAGTACTCACTTATATGTATAGTGAATTTGGGCGTTAAGGCCCTGGGACATGTTGGAGGGATAAGGAAATGTGAGCTAAGCTCCATTTAATGGGACATGTGATGGGAAATAAGGAGAGTGTTAACTTTATGCTTCACTTCCGGGACATGTTTGACTCTATGTTTGGTGCATTGGAGATCCCGTATCCAATGAGTGATGATAGAGCTCACCTTTATGTTTCATAGCTCAAGTGTCAAATTATCTTAAACTATGAATATGTGCGTATTGTGATATGTGTTTATATAACGTGTGACCATTATGCAATTTATCTATAAACCTATTTTTGAATATTGTGATATATGCTTAAATGTTAGGTGACTATATGTGAAATATGCTATATGCTTAAAAATGAATATGTGTACCATGTAAAAGAACTTATAATAAAACATGAGTAAGTACATTATGACACTAAAGTTGGAACTGTTAAGGTTATGCTATATGGTTGTTTAGTTGATTCTTGATTATCTATTTACATTGTAGTAACAACCCGGTTTTAGCTAAGTCAGAACAGTGATTTTGAAACCACAAATTCGATGTCAAAAATTATTTTAATATTATTTTTTGTGTTTATAGCATGTTATTTGATGTGTGAAAATTTCATGAGTTAATTTTATCTTTTACCATCTCAATTTGAGAAAAAGGATTAAATCGCGTAAAATGTAAAAGTTGTATGCTATTAGTTAAAGGTGTCAAATGGCCTTGGCTTCTAAATGTGATGGCCTTAAATGGTAATTAGACCATTTTAAATGATAGTGGACTTTTATGGACAACATTTATGTGTTATTAAATGATTTATAATAAGGTTAGTTTTGTAATTTGATAATAAGGTTAATTAAAACATAACAAAACAAATTTTTGTCCATCTTTTCTCTATTATGGCTGAATTTTGAGGAAGAAGAAAGAATTAATAGAGTTTTAGGGTTTGGCTAGTGCATGGTTAATTTGGTAAGTGTTTTAAGCTCGATTTTTAATTATTTTTACATTTTTGATATCGTTGCTTGGTATTCTAGCTAGACCATGTCTTAATTTTGAAATTTTTTAATGATTTTGTGAAGTTCCATTGATGAATACTTGAGCTTTTGAATGTTTGATGATGAAAAATGAATATTTGTTGATAGCTATACAAGTTTTGTTAAGTGATTTTAGCTAAAAATGCATTTTAGGGATTTAATTGTAAAAAGTGTAAATTGAGGGGTTGAAATGTTATATAAATGAAAGTGTTGGGCTACTAGGGACCTATATGAAATTCGTCTAGGCTTGGGTTTAATGAAATTTCATAAATTTTGTGTATTTGTGAAATAGGGACTAAATTGTAAAAATGTGATACTAAATTGTAAAAATGCTGGTAATGTAAATGGTTGTCAGAGAGCGAAAAAAGACTCTACTATGAGGTCTGAGGCATGAGCACCTGCCCGAGCTTATGATATCTGTGCGCGGGAAGAGGCATCCTCGCCAGATGTGATTACCGATACTTTCACTCTCTATGATACTAATGTGATTGCATTGATAGATCCAGGATCAACTCATTATTATATATGCATGAATTTAGTATCAAGTAAGACTTTGCTTGTAGAGTCTACTGAATTTGTGATTAGAGTATCAAACCTCTTAGGCAAATGTGTTTTGTTGAAAAAGTCTGCAAGAATTGTCCGTTAATGCATCGAGATTTATGTTTTCCATTTAATTTGATGTTGTTGACATTCGATGAATTTTATGTGATTTTGGGTATGGATTGGTTAACGATGCATAGTGCTATAATGAATTGTAGACGAAAGACAATTGAACTAAAATGTCAGAAGAATGAGACTATTAGAATTGAAACTGATGATCTGAATAGTTTGCCAATTATGATCTTGCCTATATTAGCTTAGAGATTTGTGAGAAAAGGGTGTGAAGCTTATCTTACTTATGTACTTGATATGAAAGTAACAGAAACAAAGATTGAATCAGTACCAATTGTGTGTGAGTATCCAGATGTATTTCCCAAAGAGTTACAGGTTTTACCACCTATCAGAGAAGTGGAGTTTGGTATTGAATTAGTACCGAGTACAATTCTGATATCAATAACTCCGTACAGAATGGCCCTGATAGAGTTAAAAGAATTCAAAGCTCAGTTACAAGAGTTGACAGATAAAGGTTTTGCTAGACCGAGTTTTTCGCCTTGGTGTGCTCCTGTGTTATTTGTGAAAAAGAAAGATGGCACGATGAGAATGTGTATTGATTACAGACAGCTAAATAAAGTGACTATAAAGGAAAAATACCCTCTACCGTGGATTGATGATTTGTTTGATCAGTTAAAAGGGGCAACAGTGTTTTCAAAAATCGATTTGAGGTCGGGTTATTACCAGTTGCGAGTTAAAGGCTCCGGTGTGCCAAAAACTACATTTAGAACAAGGTATGGACATTATGAAATTTTGATTATGCCTTTTGGACTAAAAAATGCACTTGTTGTCTTTATGGACTTGATGAATCAGACTTTCAGGCAGTATTTAGACCGATTAATAGTTATGTTTATTGTTGATATCTTAATTTACTCTCGTGATGAATCTAAACATGCCGATTATATGAGAATTGTGTTATAAACTTTGTAGAGATAAACAGTTGTTTGCAAAGTTTAGCAAATGTGAGTTTTGCCTATGAGAGGTTGGATTCCTGGGGCATATTGTTTCAGCTAATGGTATCTGGGTTGATCTGAGTAAGATATTTGGTATTATAGATTGGAAGCCTCTGAGAAATGTTTCTGAGGTCCGAAGTTTTTTAGGACTAGCGGGATTTTATAGGCGGTTTATAAAAGGCTTTTTAATGATTGCAACTCTAATGACAAGATTGCTTCAAAAAGATGTTAGGTTCAAGTGGTCAGATAAATGCCAGAAAAGTTTCAAGCAGTTAAAAGCTTTATTAACTGAAGCTCCAGTGTTAGTTCAACCTGAGTCAAGTAAAGAATTCATAATATTCAGTGATGCATCGTTAAATGGCTTGCTTTGTGTTTTGATGCAGGAAGGCAAAGTTGTAGTTTATGCCTCGAGATAGTTGAAGCCACATGAAAACAATCATCTGACACACGATCTACAATTGGCTGCAATTGTGTTAACGTTGAAAATTTGGCGCCATTATTTGTTTGGTGAGAAATGTCATATTTATATTGACCACGAAAGCTTGAAATATCTGATGACTTAGAGAGATTTGAATTTGCGTTAGTGGATATGGTTAGAATTGTTAAAAGACTATGACTTGGTAATTAACTATCATTTGGGAAAGCGAATGTAGTTGCTGATGCTTTAAGCCGAAAGTACTTATTTGTTTTACGTGCTTTGAACACACATTTGCCTTTGTCTGATGATTGTTCATTCGTAGCTAAGTTGAAAGTGAGACTATTTTTTATACAGTAGATTTATGAGGCTCAAAAGTTTGATAATGAGATGCAAGAAAAATGGGTTCAGTATGAGTCAGTTTCTGATTTAGAGTTTCAAGTTGATTCTAATGATTATTTAAGATTCAGAGATCGAATATGTGTTCCGAGAAATTCAGAGTTGATTCAGATGATTTTGAATGAAGCACATAGTAATTGTTTATCAGTACACCCGAAAAGCACGAAAATGTATAATGATTTGAAACAGTTTTATTGGTGGCATGGCATGAAATGGGATATCTCAGAATTTGTTTCGAAATGTTTGATATGTCAGCAAGTTAAAGCTGAGCATCAAGTATCGTCAGGTTTATTACAACCTATCATGATTCCTAAGTGGAAATGGGACAGAGTAACTATCGATTTTGTTTTAGGTTTGCCCTTAACTCTGAGAAAGAAAGATCCAATATGGGTTGTTGTTGACAGATTAACAAAATCTACGCATTTCATTCCGGTGCGTGCAGATTATTCACTCGATAGATTCGCTGAGTTATATATTTTCAAAGTTGTGAAATTGCACGGAGTGCCTACTTCTATTGTTTCGGATATAGATCCGAGATTCACTTCACAATTTTGGAAGAAATTGCAAGAGGCATTGGGTACAAAATTACATTTCAGTACCGCATTTCACCCGCAAATGGATGGTCAATTTGAGCGAGTTATTCAAATACTTAAGGACATGTTGCGCTGTTGCATTCTCGAGTTTGGGGGTAGCTATGAGAAATATTTACCGCTGGTTGATTTTGCTTACAATAATAGCTTTCAATTAAGTATAAAGATGGCACCATACGAAGCTCTTTATGGTCGTGAATGTCGAACACCGTTGTACTGGACTAAGCTAAGCAAAAATAAGATTCACGAAGTTGATCTGATCAGGGAAACAGAAGAAAAAGTGAAAATAATTTGCGATAGCTTGAAAATAGCCTCGAATCAACAAAAATCGTATGCAGACTTGAAACAGAAAAATATTGAGTTCCAGATTGGGGATAAAGTATTTCTGAAAGTGTCGTCGTGGAAAAAGATATTACGGTTTAGTCGAAAAGGGAAATTGAGTCTGCGATTCATCAGACCATATGAGATTATTGAGCGAGTCAGATCAGTTGCTTATCGACTATCTTTACCATCTGAGTTAGAGAAAATACATAATGTATTTCATGTGTCAATGCTTCAACGATACTGATCCGACCCTTCACATGTCATTTCCTCGACTAAGATTGAAATTCAATCAGATATGTCATATGCTGAAGAACTGATTTGAATTCTAGCTCGTGAAATCAAAGATCTGAGAAATAAGAGAATTGCATTAGTTAATGTAATGCCCCACGCCCGAGACCGTCGCCGGAGTCGAGTATGAGGTGTTACTAAGCTTAATTTAACATTTTTAGAACTTTGGATTATTTGTTTCTACATTCACAGCTTTTAAGCTACTTGCGTCACAGTCACAAGAAAAATCATATCTCGAGTTAAGAAACTCAAAATCAAGATATATAAATTTTCCCTGAATCTAGACTCATATACCTATCTACTAATTTTTTTTATAAAATTTTTGGTTGGGCAAATTAGTACAGTTTATTAGTTAAAGTTACGCCTGTTTCAGGACTTGACTGGTCTGAACTCTATTTACTACGAACCACATTTCTCTCTATAAAAAATTCATATAACTATGAGGTTTGTTTCTACTAAAACTATACTCAATAAGGATTCTGAGGATATAAAATACACCACCTAATTATATCTTTAAAATTTATGGTGAATTTCTAAAGTAGGAACAGGGGATTCAGAAACTGCTATGAACCTGTTTCACTAAAATTCAAATATCTTCTAACATATAATTTATTTACCTATTTCATTTGTTTCATGTGAAACTAGACATAATAAGCTTAAATTTGATATGTATTCCATCACCAAATTCAATTTCTATGATTTTTAGTAAATTTTCAAACTCGCATCAGTGTTGCTGCAGTATTCTGTTTATGGCAAATTTCATCCCTCTTATGAGTTTTTATGCACTAAGTATCTTAATAATTTTCCTTAACATCAAACAAAATCTAAACTTACCATTTTCATAATTTATCATTATCAAATATTTTCTCAACCATTCTGTCACCATATCATAAGATCATTTACACAAAATAAGTATATTGCTATACATGCCATACTTAAATTTACAAGCCATTTACCAAAAATCTTCTTGATAGTGTGACTGAGCCTTCGACCTATCCCAACTCCTGAACTGGCTTGTCCAAAACTACAATGAGTAAGAAGGAGGCAGTAAGCATAAATGCTTAGTAAGTTCACATGTAAATAATAAATAACATAACAAACAATCAAACTAATCAACATTAGCATATATCATCAACACACTTATCACATTTTTTAATCATTTTCCATCATCTTATTACCCTATCGTGGTTGTAATTAACACTCAACCCGAGGGTTAAATACATACCTGTCCAAAATATCCATTTCTCATCACTTACCAATACGTCTCTTTTCATCTCGAGTATTCCTCCATTTGAGTAAAACTTTACCCGTTGAACACATCGGAATATAATTCGGATACATGGATAATTTGCATATAAGAGCCTCATATGTAATCAAGCTACCATGTAACCCGCCCATAAGTGAACTCGGACTCAACTCAATGAGCTCAGGTGTTCGCATCCATAAGAGAACTCGGACTCAACTCAACGAGTTCGGATGCCTAGTTACATTTCACGAACTCGGACTCAACTCAACGAGTTCGGACATTCGCATCCATAAGTGAACTCGGACTCAACTCAACGAGTTCGGATGCTCAACCATCCTAGTGACATGTCACTTGTATCTTAATCTATTCCTAAGATTCAAACGGGCATTTTCCTCGATCACACATCTTTGCCGTCTTCCACGGAATATCGAAATCGGTACTTCGGTGATAGTTCATACTCATCAAGTAATTCACATAATTACATATTATTCAACAATAACCACAAAGCATAATATTTTAATGATAATAATCAGCATCATATCATATAAACAACATTAAATTGGTTAAAAGGACAATTATGTTACTACATTTACACATGAACTTACCTTGGTACCAAACTATAAAGATTTTGCAATTTAGTCCACAATCTTTTCTTTTCCTCGATTGAGGTGATTCCACGTCTTTCTTGATCTAAAATAACACATTTAGCTCATTTAATACTCACATTATCAAATTAATCCTTAACTCAAATTTTGGCAAAATTACAATTTTGCCCCTAAACTTTGTATATTTACATTTTTGCCCCTAGGCTCAGGATTAAACTTTATTCCTTATTCTTATGTTTTACAACATGCTGATCACTTTTCTCTTCTATGGCAACATCAAATTCTCACTCTAACATGTACTTGTGACTATTAGGTATTTTTATCGATTAAGCCCTTTTACTCGTTTTTGCTTAAAGTCGAGTAGTACAAGTTGTCTAACATAATTTAAAACCCCATATTCTATCATAAAACATCAAAATACACAAATTTCACCTATGGGTATTTTTCCAAATATAAACCCTAGGTTGAATTATTGCTAACATAAGCTTAATCGAGCTATCGGGATTCCAAAAACGTAAAGAACATTAAAAATGGGGCTTGGAATCACTTACTATGGAGCTTGGAAGCTTGAAACAAACCCTAGCTATGGAGAACCCTTGAAATTTCGGCCTAATGAAGAAGATGGACAAAAATTGGCTTTTAATTTTATTTTTAATTTATTTTAAGAACTAAATGACCAAAATACCCTTACTACTAAACTTTCCAAAAATTCCTTCCATGTCCTAATTTTGTCCATGAACTTAAAATTGGTCAAATTGCTATTTAAGACCTCCTCATTAATATTCCAAAACAATTTCATACAAAAAACTTCTAGAATGCAAGTTTTGCAACTTATTCGATTTAGTCCCTACTTTCAATTTAAGCACTTTAAGCATAGAATTTCATCACGAAATTTTCACACAATCATGCAATCACATCATAATCATCAAAATAATTATAAAATAATTATTTCTATCTCGGATTTGTGGTCACAAAACCACTATTCCGATTAGGCCCTAATTCGGGATATTACAACTCTCCCCCCCTTTAAGGATTTTCGTCCTCGAAAATCTTACCTGTAAACAGATGTGGGTATTGATTTCTCATAGTTTCTTCGGATTCCCATGTAGCTTCTTCAACTCCATGCCTTTCCCACAACACCTTCACAAGTGCAACATTTTTATTCCTTAGTTGTTTGATCTCTCGAGCTAAAATCTTAATCGGTTCTTCTTCGTAGGTCATATCTGGTTGTAGTTCAATTTCTGTCGGTGAAACTACATTTGAAGGATCTGAACGATACCGACGTAACATAGATACGTGGAACACATCATGAATCTTCTCTAATTCAGGTGGTAATGCTAGCCGATATGCTACCGGTCCAACTTTTTCAATTACTTCATACGGCCCAATAAAACGCGGACTTAATTTGCCCTTCCGTCCAAATCTAAGGACTTTCTTCTACGGAGACACCTTTAAAAATACTTTATCACCAACTTGAAATTCAATGTCCTTTCGTTTTAGATCTACATAAGATTTCTGTCTATCTGAAGCAGCTTTCAAACAATCTCGAATTACTTTCACTTTTTCTTTAGTTTCTTTTATTAGATCAACTCCATAAATCTGATTTTCCTTGAGTTCAGTCCAATACAATGGTGTTCGACACTTACGACCATATAATGCTTCATAAGGTGCCATTTTCAAGCTCGTCTGATAACTATTGTTGTAAGTAAATTCTACCAGCGGCAAATATCTTTCCCAACTTCCTTGAAATTCCAATACACAACATCTAAGCATATCTTCAAGAATCTGAATTACTCTCTCTGATTGTCCATCAGTTTGTGGATGAAAAGCAGTACTGAAATTTAACTTTGTACCTAACGCATCTTGCAACTTTTGCCAAAACCGCGAGGTAAACCTTGGATCTCTATCTGAAATAATCGACAATGGTATTCCGTGTAATCTAACAATTTCTCTGATATACAGTTCAGCCAACTTGTTAAGAGAATAATCCGTACGTACCGGGATAAAATGAGCCGACTTAGTTAATTTGTCAACTATTACCCAGATGGCATCTTTCTTTCCTGGAGTCAATGGCAATCCTGAAACAAAATCCATAGTAATCCGATCCCATTTCCATTTAGGAACCATAATAGGCTGAAGTAATCCCGAAGGCACTTGGTGTTCAGCTTTCACTTGTTGACAAACTAAGCACTTTGATACAAACTCGAAAATATCTCTTTTCATTCCACTCCACTAGTACATTTTCTTCAAGTCATTATACATTTTCGTACTGCCCGGATGAATCGCTAAACAACTATTATGTGCTTCATGCAAAATCTTTTGAATCAACTCATCATTTTTCGGTACACAAATCTGATTTTTAAACATCAAAAACCATCAGAACCGATTCTGAAATCTGATCCCGTATCAACTTCACACTGTTTTCTCTTGGCTAGCAAATCTTGATCATTTTTCTGAGCTTCAAAAATCTCTTGTAAAAACATCGGTATTGCTCTTAACTCTGCTAGAATCGAACCATCATCTGACACTTTCAACTGAGTGTTCATAACTCTCAAAGCAAACAACAACTTTCTGCTCAAAGCATCAGCAACCACATTCGCTTTTCCCGGATGATAATCAATAACAAGCTCGTAATCTTTCAATAATTCCAACCATCTTCGCTGTCTTAAATTCAAGTCTTTTTGTGACATCAAGTACTTAAGACTTTTATGGTCGGTATATACCCGGCACTTTTCACCATACAGATAATTTCGCCAAATTTTCAAAGCAAACACCACCGCAGCCAATTCCAAATCGTGAGTAGGATAATTCCTCTCATGAGGTTTTAACTGCCTCGAAGCATATGCCACCACTTTTCCTTCTTGCATGAGCACACACCCCAAACCATTTAGAGAAGCATCACTATACACCACAAATTCTTTACCTGATTCGGGCTGTACTAACACTGGTGCCTCTGTTAATAACTTTTTCAATTCTTCAAAACTCTGTTGACATTCTTTCGTCCATTCAAATTTAACATCCTTTCGGAGTAATCTAGTTATAGGAGCAGCAATTATAGAAAATCCATTTACAAATCACCGATAATACCCAGCTAGCCCCAAGAAACTTCTAACTTCGGTTACGTTTTTCGGTGGTTTCCAATCAACAATGGCTGAAATTTTACTAGGATCAACCCGTATACCATCACCTGAAACAATATGACCCAAAAATCCAACTTCTCGAAGCCAAAATTCACTTTTACTAAACTAAGCATACAGCTGCTTATTTCTCAAAGTTTGCAAAACTATCCTCAAATGCTCAGCATGCTCTGTATCATATTTTGAATAAATTAAAATATCATCTATAAACACCACAACAAATTTGTCCAAGTCTGGCCGAAATATGCGATTCATTAAATCCATAAACACAACAGGAGCATTTGTCAATCCGAATGGCATAACTAAAATTCATAATGACCATACCTTGTTCTAAAATCAGTTTTAGGCACATCCGACTCTTTTACCCGCAGTTGGTAATACCCAGATCTCAAGTCAATCTTTGAAAACCATGTCGCTCATTTTAGCTGATCAAACAAATCATCAATTCTTGGCAACGGATACTTGTTTTTGATTGTCACCTTGTTTAACTGCCGATAATCAACACACAACCTCATAGAATCATCCTTCTTTTTCACAAATAACACGGGAGCACCCCAAGGTGAAAAACTCGGTCTCACAAAACCTTTATCAGTCAACTCTTGCAACTGCGACTTTAATTCCTTCAACTCTGCTGGTGCCATTCTATACGAAGCAATCGAAATCGGAGCTGTTCCCGGTATCAAATCAATACCAAATTCTACTTCCCTGACTGGAGGCAAACCCGGCAATTCTTTTGGAAATACGTCCGCAAATTCACACACAACCGGCACTGATTCAACTTTCTTTTCAACTTCTTTTGTATTAATTACATACGCCAAATAAGCTTCATAACCCTTTCTCAGATATCTTTGAGCCGACATTGAAGAAATCACACTAGGCAATGCCTCTGATTTATCTGATTCAACCCGCAGAGTTTCACCATTTCCACACTTTAATTCTATAATCTTTTCTTTGCAATTTATTTTAGCATCATGCAATGTCAACCAATCCATACCCAAAATAACATCAAACTCATCAAACGGCAACAACATCAAGTCGGCCGGAAAGTAATGATCCCGAATCATTAAAGGACATTTCTTACATACTTTATCGACAGTCACACATTTGCCTAACGGATTCGACACTCTAATCATAAATTTTGTGTTCTCAACAGGTATATTCATACTAGACACCAATTTCATGCACACATATGAATGAGTAGAACCGGGATCAATCAAAGCAATAACATTAACATTATAGAGGGAAAATGTACCGGTAATCACATCAGGTGAGGAAGCATCTTCACGCGCTTTAATAGCATAAGTTCTAGCCGGAGCCCTTCCTTCAGGTCTAACTGGTGCATCCCTGGCTTCATTCTTACTGCTTGCTTCGCTCCCAGCTTTTCTTTGATATCTTCCTCTCGAATCCGCCCCACTTGTTTTTGTATTCTGAAATTTTTCTTTTTCAGCTCTCTCTGGGCAGTCTCTAATAAAATGATCCGAAGAACCACATCAAAAACATTCATTTGCTCTACACGGACCAAAATGATTTCTACCACACCGCTGGCACTCAGGTTTAACAAATCTCGAGTTCCCTACACTGGCTGCCGAAGTAGTCTGGGATTTAGGACCCACATTTTTCTTCTTATAATTCCCATATGATTGCCCAACTGAAGCTTGGGAACGAGGATTCATATTCCTTGACTTTCCAGGTTGCTGTGAAAATGAACCACTCATCGGCCTTTTCTTCCAATTTCTAGTCTCAGCCTCTACCTTTTTCTTTTCTTTAAGTAATTCTTCGGCCTTACAAGCTCGATCAACCAATACTACCATTTCTTTTAATTCAAGAATTCCAACAAATACCTTGATGTCTTCGTTGAGCCCGTCCTCAAATCGTCGGCACAGCTTGGCCTCTGTAGGAACATACTCTCTGGCATACTTACTTAATCGAACAAACTCTCTTTCATATTCTGTAACCGTCATATTACCTTGCTTTAGCTCAAGAAATTCTTTACGCTTCTGATCAATAAATCTTTCACTAATATATTTCTTCCAAAACTCTTCTTGAAAGAATTCCCAAGTTATTTTCTCTTTCGGTACCACCGAAATCAAAGTCTTCCACCAATTATAAGCTGAATCCCTCAACAAAGATATAGCACATTTCAAACATTCTTCAGGTGTACAAGATAATTCGTCAAATACCCGGATTGAATTTTCAAGCTAGAACTCTGCTCTCTCAGCATCATCATCAATATTTTCTTTAAATTCTTCGGCCCCTTGCTTGCGAATTCTATCAACTGGAGTTCTGTGAAATTTCATCAGATCCATACCTTGAGGCATCGGGGGTACAGGTTGAGGAATTGGGGGAGGTGGGGGAGGTTGTACATTTGGGTTCGTACGAACGAACTCAGTGTACCATGCACTCATCATTTGGAGAAAGGCTTCCCGACCCCTTTCTCCTCCTCCCTGACCAACAGTAGGAGGTGGGTTTTCAGTCGGTGCTACCCCTTCAGCCGGGGCTGGCGCATTACTCTCTACTTCATCTGCCACAGCTGGATCGGGATCCATTTACTATAAAAAAAATCATTTAAAAAGGTCAGAAGTCGTCACACTATCACAATTTATACATATGGCATGTATAGCAAAATTCGTACATACAACACGTAGTCCGAGAACCGACTAAACCTGCTCTGATAACACTAAATGTAATGCCCCACGCCCGAGACCGTCGCCGGAGTCGAGTATGAGGTGTTACTAAGCTTAATTTAACATTTTTAGAACTTTGGATTATTTGTTTCTACATTCACAGCTTTTAAGCTACTTGCGTCACAGTCACAAGAAAAATCATATCTCGAGTTACGAAACTCGAAATCAAGATCCGTAAATTTTACCTGAATCTAGACTCATATACCTATCTACTAATTTTTTTATAAAATTTTTGGTTGGGCAAATTAGTACAGTTTATTAGTTAAAGTTACCCCTGTTTCAGGACTTGACTGGTCTGACCTCTGTTTACTACGAACCACATTTCTCTCTGTAAAAAATTCATATGACTATGAGGTTTGTTTCTCCTAAAACTAGACTCAATAAGGATTCTGAGGATATAAAATACACCACCTAATTATATCTTTAAAATTTATGGTGAATTTATAAATTAGGAACAGGGGATTCAGAAACTGCTATGAACCTGTTTCACTAAAATTCAAATATATTCTAACATATAATTCCTTTACCTGTTTCATTTGTTTCATGTGAAACTAGACATAATAAGATTAAATTTGATATGTAGTCCATCACCAAATTCAATTTCTATGATTTTTAGTAAATTTTCAAACTCGCATCAGTGTTGCTGCAGTATTCTATTTATGGCAAATTTCATCCCTCTTATGAGTTTTTATGCACTAAGTATCTTAATAATTTTCCTTAACATCAAACATAATCTAAACTTACCATTTTCATAATTTATCATTATCAAATATTTTCTCAACCATTCTGTCACCATATCATAAGATCATTTACACAAAATAAGTATATTGCTATACATGCCATACTTAAATTTACAAGCCATTTACCAAAAATCTTCCTGATAGTGTGACTGAGCCTTCGACCTATCCCGACTCCTGAACTGGCTTGTCCAAAACTACAATGAGTAAGAAGGAGGGAGTAAGCATAAATGCTTAGTAAGTTCATATGTAAATAATAAATAACATAACAAACAATCAAACTAATCAACATTAGCATATATCATCAACACACTTATCACATTTTTTAATCATTTTCCATCATCTTATTACCTTATCGTGGTTGTAATTAACACTCAACCCGAGGGTTAAATACATACCTATCCAAAATATCCATTTCTCATCACTTACCAATACGTCTCTTTTCATCTCGAGTATTCCTCCATTTGAGTAAAACTTTACCCGTTGAACACATCGGAATATAATTCGGATACATGGATAATTTGCATATAAGAGCCTCATATGTAATCAAGCTACCATGTAACCCGCCCATAAGTGAACTTGGACTCAACTCAACGAGCTCGGGCGTTCGCATCCATAAGTGAACTCGGACTCAACTCAACGAGTTCAGATGCCTAGTTACATTTCACGAACTCGGACTCAACTCAACGAGTTCGGACATTCGCATCCATAAGTGAACTCGGACTCAACTCAACGAGTTCGGATGCTCAACTATCCTAGTGACATGTCACTTGTATCCTAATCTATTCCTAAGATTCAAACGGGCGTTTTCCTCGATCACACATCTTTGCCGTCTTCCACGGAATATCGAAATCGGTACTTCGGTGATAGTTCATACTCATCAAGTAATTCACATAATTACATATTATTCAACAATAACCACAAAGCATAATATTTCATGATAATAATCAGCATCATATCATATAAACAACATTAAATTGGTTAAAATGACAATTATGTTACTACATTTACACATGAACTTACCTTGGTACCAAAATATAAAGATTTTGCAATTTAGTCCACAATCTTTTCTTTTCCTCGATTGAGGTCGATTCCACGTCTTTCTTGATCTAAAATAACACATTTAGCTCATTTAATACTCACATTATCAAATTAATCCTTAACTCAAATTTTGGCAAAATTACAATTTTGCCCCTAAACTTTTGTATATTTACATTTTTGCCCCTAGGCTCGGGATTAAACTTTATTCCTTATTCTTATGTTTTACAACATGCTGATCACTTTTCTCTTCTATGGCAACATCAAATTCTCACTCTAACATGTACTTGTGACTATTAGGTATTTTTACCGATTAAGCCCTTTTACTCGTTTTTGCTTAAAATCGAGTAGTACAAGTTGTCTAACATAATTTAAAACCCCATATTCTATCATAAAACATCAAAATACACAAATTTCACCTATGGGTATTTTTCCAAATATAAACCCTAGGTTGAATTATTGCTAACATAAGCTTAATCGAGCTATCGGGATTCCAAAAACGTAAAGAACATTAAAAACGGGGCTTGGAATCACTTACTATGGAGCTTGGAAGCTTGAAACAAACCCTAGCTATGGACAACCCTTGAAATTTCGGCCTAATGAAGAAGATGGACAAAAATTGGCTTTTAATTTTGTTTTTAATTCATTTTAATAACTAAATGACCAAAATACCCTTACTACTAAACTTTCCAAAAATTCCTTCCATGTCCTAATTTTGTCCATGAACTTAAAATTGGTCAAATTTCTATTTAAGACCTCCTCATTAATATTCCAAAACAATTTCATACAAAAAACTTCTAGAATGCAAGTTTTGCAACTTATTCGATTTAGTCCCTACTTTCAATTTAAGCACTTTAGGCATAGAATTTCATCATGAAATTTTCACACAATCATGAAATCATATCATAATCATCAAAATAATTATAAAATAATTATTTCTATCTCGGATTTGTGGTCACAAAACCACTATTCCGATTAGGCCCTAATTCAGGATATTACAGTTAAAGTATTATGGCATCGACATGGGGTTGAAGAAGCTACGTGGGAACCCGAGGATGCTATGAGAAATCAATACCCTAACCTATTTACTAGTAAGATTTTCCGGGACAAAAATTCCTAAGGGGGAGAGTTGTAACAGCCCAGTTTTAGCTAAGTTAGAACAGTGGTTTCGAAACCACAAATTCGATGTCAAAAAATTATTTTAATAATATTTTTGGTGTTTATAACATGTTATTTGATATGTGTGAAAATTTCGTGAGTTAATTTTATCATTTAATTACTCAATTTGAAAAAAAGGATTAAATCGCATAAAAATGTAAAAATAGCATGCTATTAGTTAAAGGTGTCAAATGGCCTTGGCTTTTAAATATGATGGCCTTAAATGGTTAGTTTTGTAATTTGATAATAAGGTTAGTTTTGTAATTTGTTAATAAGGTTAATTAAAATATAACAAAACAAAATTTTTTCCATCTTTTCTCTTTTGTGGCCGAATGTTGAGTAAGAAGAAAGAAATAATGGAGTTTTAGGGTTCGCCTAGTGCATGGTTAATTTGGTAAGTGTTTTGAGCTCGATTTTTAATTATTTTTACGTTTTTGATATTGTTGCTTGGTATTCTAGCTAGCCCATGCCTTAATTTTGAAATCTTTTAATGATTTTGTGAAGTTCCATTGATGAATACTTGAACTTTTGAATGCTTGATGAATATTTGTTGAAGTTATACAAGTTTTGTTAAGTGATTTTAGCTAAAAATGCATTTTAAGGATTTAATTGTGAAAAGTGTAAATTGGGGGGTTGAAATGTTAAATAAATGAAAGTGGTGGGCTTCTAGGGACCTATATGAAATTCGGATAGGCTTGAGTTTAATGAAATTTCATGAATTCTATGTATTTGTGAAATAGGGACTAAATTGTAAAAATGTGAAACTTTAGGGGCTAAAGTGTAAAAATGCCCAAATATGTGTTTGTGAACTGAATTGAATGATTTAATGAATAAATGAGTTAATTTTGAATGTATATAGATGAAGAACGAAAGTAATCATATTTAAATTGGGGAAAATCAAAGGTTATCGAATAGTCGATCCAATCCGTTTATCACGAATACAAAGTAAGTTCATAAGCAAATAAATGTCTTCAAATTAAATTATATATGTTATATTGTCATTGAACTGCTATGAATGTTGAATGATCAAATACGAGTAAGAACCGCGTTACAATATCCGAAAGTCCCGTGCGAACCTTAGGAATAGTATAGAATACGAATGTCACGACATTAAGATTAACGAGATGAGATTATGTGAAAGATCATGTCTGGGACATTGGCATCATTATGTGATTACATGTAGGACCATATCTGGGCTATCGGCATCGATATATGATAACATGTAAGACCATATCTAGGATACGGCATTTTACGAGCTATAGGTGATTTCCGAGTATCCTTAACAATTCCAAAAGGTTCAACAGGCAAAGTTAAGTCAAGAAAGAATATGTGAATGAGTTAAGTGACTTAGGTACATATGAGATTCATACAAGTATTGAAAAAGGAAGTATTTGATGAATTTACTTATGGTATTGAATATGTATACATTAGGAAAGGTTTGTGAGCTTAAATGTGCTTACTCATAGTTTTCCTATTGATGAAAATGTTGTTGATTCATGTGGTAATTTTATTTGTATATGACTTACTAAGCTTTTAAAGCTTACTTTGTATGTTCTTTCTTTATTTTGTAGATAATCAAAACTAGCTCGGAATCGAGGATCATCAAGAACACCGTCACACTACCGATTAACTTGTTGGTACTTTTGATTCTATGTAAATATGGTATATGGCATGTATAGGCTAGTGACATGATGGTGTGTTTTGAGATATGTTATTAGCCATGAAATTTGGCTGATAAATGATGTAAATGTTGGTGTGTATTTGGCCATTTGGGTTGGCTTATTTTATGAGTTTGGTAAGTGAAATATGATGTACATAAATGGCCTTGTGTTTTGGCATGTTTGTCATGGATGTTGTAATGATTAATTGGTATGATTTGGGGTTTAAAATGGATGATATGATGAGAAAAATGCATAGAGAAGATAGATGAAATTATTGGTAATGGCATATTGTTTTATTATGTTTTGGATTATGATTTGAGTAGTGAAATGGATTGATTTTAAATGGCATGATTTATATTTGAAGTAGCATGTTTTGGTTGCCTATAAATGTATTGAAATGGTATGAAATGATGTGGTTTTGGTTTACTTAAGGAGGGTGAGAAATGTGGCTTAAACCAAGCCTATTTGCACCCCACACGGTTGAGTACATGGGCGTGTGACAAGACCGTGTGTCTACTGTAACTTAATTAATCAAGTCAGTGAGTTACATGGCTTAGACACATGAGCGTATCTACTAGTCATGTGTGACACATGGGCGTGTGGCTAGCCGTGTAACTCAAGTCAGTATACCCTTCAGATTTCACATGGCCAAGGCACACGGGCGTGTCTCCGGCCGTGTGATGCAAGTCAGTATGTATGCCCTGTTTCCACACGGCTTGTGACACCGGCGTGTCCGGTGGACATGTGAGGTACACGACCTGTTCACAGGCGTGTGATCCCTGTATACATGAAAATTTAATAAGTTTCGCAAAGTTTTCAAATGTTATCGGTTTAGTCCCGAACCTCTTCCAGGCATGTTTTAAGGTCTCGTAGAGCCTTATAAGGGATAATGTGACTATGTTGGATTGATGATTATGTATTAATGGATTCTTGAATGAGAAATGTATGTTGTATGTTGTGATTTGATAGGTAATGCCTCGTAACCCTATTCCGGTGACAGATAAGGGTTAGGGGTGTTACAATTGTAGTTGTTCTAGGCATTCACTAAGCTTGTTAAGCTCACCCACTCCCTTCTTTAACCATTGCAGATTAATTATGTGCAGTTGTGAGCAGTATGGTTGTGTCGTTTATTTCTGTAAGTGTTTATACATTTATTTTCGTAAGGAGTCTCGTTTATTTTCGTAGGTTTTTATATATTTATTTATTTGCGTTTTGGTAATAAAGCAATGTGGTAGATTTATGATTGGTTATTACCATGATGTATTTAGACTATTTACGGTTTTGCTCTTGTTCTTTTTTTTATAAGTATATATATACTTGCTTAGGACTAAAAACATAGATGTTGGTACAATGTTTCTTGCTTGGCCACATTTTGATGATTTAACATGGCATATAATCCTAGATTTTTATATCATCAAAAGCATACCAACTAACCAACACATAACTATAAACTTATAACAATTTCATTAACCCTACTACATGCCATATAAGCCTAGATGTTTACTAAATCTACCAAAAGAGTTCTCTGGATAGTGTGAATCTTCTAGTTGTTCTGATCGCCTGATTTTCCACAAAATGTTATCTACAAGAAAACATAACAAAGCATGGGTAAGCTTCTATAAAGCATAGTAACTTCATCGATTAAACGATAAAGCTTATTGAATTAAATATAATAATTCAAATAACAAGATTAATAAACCGAGTTCCTGTCAACAAGGTTTTTAACAGAATTCCTGTCAACCATAGATCACAATAGGTGAGTTTAGACATAAACAAGCATGAGATCATTCATTATCAAAGCCACAATTCTATCAAGAGATTCATAAATAATATTTTAACAATTCTATAACAAGACATTAGATGCAAGAACATTACCGATGAATGATATATGAATACGAGTATATGGTTAACCATCCAAAAACATATTATACGCTTATATGATCTAATCGAACTGATAACACGCCTCGACACTAAGTGCCTAGCCCGTAGGCTTACATCTGCCTTCGGTAACACGCGAAAAAACATTGTAATATTACATGATAGTCCAAAAAAAATGCAGAACTTCAGTATATTTAATGAATAGGAAATATAGAAGAATCCTCATCACATCTCATATCAAGCTCATACTACGCGCAAAATATCCTATTGGCATGCCAATAGTACTCTATCCTATGTTCATCGGCTTAAGAGATATCAATAGTAACTAGTGTTTTATCAACCATTATTTCAGTTCTCGGTTATCACATATCAACCCATTAATCAGCAATCAATAGACAAATCATTTAATACATAAATTTAAAACGTATAGAATTAACTGAATGAACTTACCTAACTAAATTCCATCAATGACAAAGGTACAGAGACTATTCGGTATTTTTCTCTTTTCCTCGGTTTTCCACTTGTTCTTGATCTAAAATAATATTTTCATTCAATTAAATAATTTCAATAGTAAAATTAACTCATTTTATGCAATTAATTTCCTTTGACATTTTTTATGAAATTACCCCAACATTTCATTTTTATACAATTTAGTCACTGGGTCAAAATCATGCAATTTAACCATTTTCTATTAAATCTAAGCTTAACCGATCTGTAAACCCCTTCATTACAGCCCATACTTACTGTTATTTTGCATCAATTCCTTGTACTTTCACTATTTTCACATTTTAGTCCTTGAACATTAAAATCAACAAAAGCTACTTTACAAAAGTCCTATCTAGCAACCAAACTCAATAATTTTTCATAAAACTTCAAGGAAATACAAAACTCATCAATGGCGTAACTCAAAAAATTTGAAAATTTTGCAAATTAGTCCCCGGCTTAGCTAGATCAAGCTAATACGAGCTTAAAAACATAAAAATTATTGAAAACGGGAAAGTTTTCGCTTACCTATTGAAGGGCCCAAGCTTGGACGAAGCTTTTTAATACCTAGCTATGGTGTTTTGGCTTCGAGAAGAACATAATAAATAAAAATGGTATTTCTTTCTCTCATTTTTTTCATTTATTTTAACTTAACTTATTAATACTTTAAAATTTAAAATTAACATTTTTTTAACACTAAAGACAAATTCCACCACTCATCTTGTCTAATTATGGGTTAACTACCATTTTAATCCCCCACTCATGGTTTCATAACTAATTAGCTCAAATAAACTAATAATAATTAAGTTTTACTACTTTTTTAAATATGTGTTAACACCATTCATACCGTTTGACATTTAAGGAAGGTCCAATTGCACAATTTTTCGTTCAATTATTTTTAATTATTGATTAAACAAGCTTAATTTCAATTTAATCCTAAACTAATTAGGACTAAATGAGCAAATAGCCCAAAGGTTGGTGGATTTAATCATGCCACCACTGCTTGAAATTTTTTATCATGGTTTAATTACCATTTTGGTCCTTTTACTATATTAAATCTATAACAATTGATTGTTACCTCTTTTACAATTTAATCCTTTTACCGTAGTTAAGCAAGAAATCATCAAAATTACCGAACCAAACTTCAATTCACATATAATAAAACTCTATAAATATTTAATAAAAATATTTATAACCTTAAATTACAGAAACAAGGTCCTAATGCTTCGTTTTCAATAACCCTTGACTTTTAAACCAAACCACTCATACTAACTTTTAATTAAATTGATTAAAATTCCTCAAATCAAAATTCAATAAAAATTATTATTAACTCGTATAATTTAAATACTAATTATAAGAACTCTCTCATTGAATTTGTGGACCTGAAACAACTATCTCCAACACCACTGAAAAATAGGTTGTTACCACTTCAATAGCATTTGGCACAGTTAAATTTGCATAGAAGTCTTGAACTAATTCCTCTTCAGGCTGTGATTGCGCATCACAGAAATAGTTCCAATTGAGAGTATCAATTGTCTTTCTAACTGACAAGGGTACAACCATCTTATTATCACTCTCCAAGTTGAAATCTTTTTCAGGCATCATGGGTTAATTTTTGAAGATGGAATCAAACCTTTCTTTCACTTCCTCATCTTGAATCACAATTGGATTTTCGGCAAAGGTCTTGGAAGATCTAGTTTTTTTAGACATGGTGATTTTTCCCAAAAAATAGGTAGAATTTCAACAAAAGGAAGGGAAAAGAAATTGGCAATGGATGGTAGTAAGGAGATTGCAGCGGCGATGGAATTGCAATGGCAACAAGGTTGCTCCGGTGAGAAGATTGCAGTGACAATAGGAGGGTTTTGCGACAAAAGGGAAATTTTGGGGGAGATTCTTTAGGATTTGAGGTAGACGACAAGAAGAAAGAAATAAGTGGCTAGGGTTTGAAGCTAATTGCTTTGATTGGTGTAAGGAATATGATATTAGAGAGGGGTTTATATGGTAGTAAATTAGGGTAAACTTGTAGCAAAAATTTAGCTACAAGAGATGCTTGGATGCCAAGGTAAGGAGGGAAGGAAAGTGGTGGCAAAATTAGGGTATTTTATGGACGCTATGGACGACACTTGGTGGGTAAATTTCTCCTCTTCATTGTTTTGGGCCCTACGTCCAACTGCACTTAAAAATTAAACTACTCTCGATAAAATAAATTGATTAGTACTTGGGCCAAGTTGACCCATTTATTAAGAATAAACAAATAAACTGAAAAAGAGAAAGAAATATTAAAATGAAAAGTTTCTAGGTTAATTAGACAATTTCTTCTCAACAGAATACATCAAATTAATTCCCAAGAAAGGTTGGAGGGGTAACAAATTGTAACAGTCCGGTTTTGAGTTTAATCAGAACAGTGGTTTTAGAACCACAAATCCTACGCAGAAAATTTTATTTTTCTTATATTTTTATGGTCTACAATTTTATGGAATGATTCTGTGAAAATTTAGTTCAAAAATTTTAACGTTTGAGCACTCAATTTAATAAAAAGGACTAAATTGAAAAAAGTGCAAAACTTGAGTTCTATATGCTAAAGGTGTTTATTTTCTATGAGATTTTAAATTAGAGGTCCTTACATGGTTAGTGGACAAAAATGGACATGAAGTAAGAGAAATTTTAGTGTTTTAAGAAAAAGGCATTATGGTCATTTGGTAATTAAATGAATTAAAAGCAAAAATCAAGCCAAAATATTTGTCCTTCTTCCTCACCATAGCCTAATTTTTGAAGGGGAAGCCATAGCTAGGGTTTGGCCACTTCCATGCTCGATTGTAAGTCTGTTGTTGCCCCGTTTTTAATGCTCTTTACATTTTTGAAGTCGTTGTAACCTGATCTATCTATTTCTACCACTAATTTAAGAAATAATCGAAGTCTAAATTTTTATCCATGATAGATAATTGCGTATTTTGATGCCTAATGGTAGAAAATGTATATTAGATATAAGATAAACAACTTTTGCTAGGTGATTTTTGATGGAAATGTCAAAAAGGACCTATTTGTAAAAGTTACAAAAATGAGTAGTAAAAGTGTGATTAAATGAAAAATGTAGGTTGGTATGAGTATGAAAATGGTTTGGCTAGGCTTGGGTTTTGAAGAAATTGAACACATTTCCTTTTACGAGCCAATGGACTAAATTGTAAAAATGTGAAACATTAAGGGCAAAAATGTAATTTTTCCATATTATGATTTTTTGGACTAAATTGAACAATGTGAATATTAAATGAGTTAAATTTGTTATTATAGATAAAGAAAAACGAGGTTCAGACCTAGATTGGGGGAAAAACAAAGTGTTTGACGATTAGGTCAAATTCTGCTATTTTTGTACCAAGGTAAGTTCGTATGTAAATAATGCATTGATATATTTATGTTTTAAATGCTTTAATATTGTACGAATTGTGTGATTGAATCTTTGGACGTATTTGAAAAAAGTTCGACAAGCGAGAAATCTCGATTGAACCTTAGGAATAGAATAGGATACGAGTGACATGTCACTAGGAACCCATGTGTAACACCCCAAACCTGGCCTAGACGTTATGAGCGGATCCGGTGCGCCACATCGATGCGTTCAAAATGTTCCGTTTTACTTAGTTTGGAAAACTTAGTTGGGGTTGTAAAAGATACTTTTTAAAGCAGGTTAAGGTGAATAGAAGCTGTGCACCAGGTAGGAAACCAAGAAGAAGAGGAGGTGAGTCCGTCGGACTGCTTAAGTACCAAGCTCCCTTCGGATCCAATCCTAGACATGCACACCACCATTGCCACACCCTAACGACTCGTGTAATTTTGAGAAAACCGTTTGGTTATGTCTATCTTAAGAAAATGATTAAGTTTGAAAACGTTTGTTTAGCGGAAGTCTTACTTGTAAACGTGTTATTTTGAAATCCCTTAATGTTTTTGAAAACGCGTCCTAAAGCTAACCCATTTTCCTTAGTCATCATAGTTTTTTTCATCATAGTAAAATAAAATAATAAAAGTAAAACAAAACCATAAAAATAGTTAAAATGCCTTATTACGCTTAAAACCCAAAACCATAGATGAAATTAAAAGGACGTCCAGTTCACCAGAAAGAAACCAGGTTCGTAGAAACATGTGGCCAGTCCAAATCCCTCACAGCTCCAAGCCCACTATGGTTGAGGATTACCTGCGAGGGTGAAAATAAGGGGTGAGTTTTGGAAAACTCAGTGTGTAATTCAACCCAACCATAGCCTAAAGCAATTCAAACCACAGAGACAGAATAAGTTGGCCTCAGCCCAGAACAGATATCAGAATAAAGCCCGTAGGCCCAGAACAGACTAGAACAGATATATCATGCTTATGCAGAAACCCAACCATATCCAACCACATACACCCCCATACCATCCTTTCACCATGTGGGGAGACTACTCGACCCACCCAACCACTACACGCCACAGAAATATGCAGCATGGCTGCCAGATACAGAAAATGTGACAGAGTCACCAGATACAGATATTTTGTGGCAGTGCCACCAGAACAGATAATTTGTGGCATAGCCACCAGGACGCTTCCTCCATAATATAACCCAGGTCCCCATGCAACAGATATACATTCATGGCATGCATCATACAGATTTAATTCATCATGCTTTTCAGACAAAATTAACCCTAGCGGTATAAAGATCATTTAGCATACATAGGGGTATAATGGTAATTTTGCATACATAGGGGTATTCTAGTAAATCTAACTATTTCTAAGGTTTTCATGCATATCGTAGCTATTACGTTTAGCCAGAAACACTTACCGAGCGTTCTTACCGAATTGGGTCTGTTGGCCCATTAACCCAGTTTTGGCCCATTAAGCCCAAAATATCAAAACGTACAAAATCGCGCGTACTACAGTTTTATCACTTCTGATTACCAGTAATAATTACCAATACGTCTCACGAGCATTTGCACACTCGCAAGCGCCCAAAATACCAGTTTTTCAGTATTTCAGCTTTTCGGCTTTTGCCGATCTAGCCTATGAAAGGGTGTCAGTTACACACCTGATTTGTGACGACTTGCTGACAAGATCCACGCACGAACTGCCTACAATTACGTTGCTACAATTCTTAGATTGCAAATAACAACACTAATCTCCATAATTACTTACCCATATTCGATTCTGTCCCTAAAAGCCTTTAAAACTTTACCTTCTTTCCGAAATTCGATGGCTAGATCCAAGTCTGATCGCTCCAAAGATCCAAGCCTTCGATCCAACCCTTGAGAAGACACTAATCATCAAAATAAATCATCGGTTAAAGACCCTTTATGCCCTATGCCCAAATCGATAGCCTCCCTAGATTTTAGGGACTTCGGCTTTTTCCTAACTTGAAAAATAAGACTAGATTCGGAGTGATGAGCACTTACCACTTATTCCTTCCTGCTTTCCACGTAGATCTGATGCAGATTCAACCTTTAAACGATGGTAAAACTTGAATCTAGAAGCTTTGAAGTTTCGGCTACAAGTCCCTAACTCTATAGTAGTTTCGGCTTTTCTAGGTGATATAGAAAATAATGATTTGAGGCTATAACCCTGGGTAATGTTGTCGACAGATGCTAGGGGTTTAGAGGAGAGGAATGTTGGTCAAAAAGGAAAACATATTGAGGAATATGGCTTTGGAAAAACGGCACAAGAATATAGCTTTCGGGATTTTGAGATTTGAGGTTCGGCTTTAGTCTAAGAAAATTAATGGAGGAAAGTGATGTAGAGTAGGGTGGAGATGGACAAGAGGTTTGAAAGGTTCGGCTATGGAGAAAGAGAATAAGAAGAAAGAAAAAATGGCTAAAGGGAGAAGGTGAGAAAAGTAGCAAACGGCACAACTCCCTCCCTATTGCCGAATTTATACTAGCACTTTAACCTAGCCGAATTTACCCCCTAAAGAAACCCTTGGCCGGCCACTTCTTGCTCCTCAAGAGTCCAAAATTCGGCCAACACAGCTCACCCCAATCAGCTTCTAGATTTCCTCCCTTATCTCTATCCTTATTCAATCCCATTACCCTCTTAAACTCTTCCTGACAGACTTTTATTTCAGTTCCACTACTTCCCTTTCCTGTACATAAAAATTAATCACTTAATTTGCTGTCATTGTGACTTGAACCTGGGTCCTCCCCAAGCTTCCACACGCCACTACATCCTTCCCAGTGGCGTCACATGCCACTTTACCACTTGCTTCCTTGTGATCCATTTTTCACAAATAATTCCTAAAAGCCCAATTTATCAGAACCCCTTTCTCTTATAGAATTAAATTTAATTAAAACTACCGAGTTTTATCCTAAGCTTGGGCCTTCTAGAGGCCCACCAACATGATTAATCCTACACATAACAAACAGAACACAGAATTTTAAAATTTACAACTTTTACAGAATTCCCAAAAATTAGGGCGTTACAACTCTACCCTCCTTAAAGAAATTTCGTCCTCGAAATTTACCTAATCCGAACAGATGAGGGTATTGTTGTTGCATTGCCTCCTCTGGCTCCCAAGTAGCTTCTTCTCTGCCATGGTTACGCCAAAGCACTTTTACTAATGGTACCGATTTCCTCCTCAGAACCTTAACGTCTCGATCCAATATTTGTACAGTCTCCTCCTCAAAGGTCAAATCAGTTCGCACCTCAATTTCTGCAACCGGCACGACATGAGTAGGGTCAGAACGATAACGCCTTAACATGGAGACGTGAAAAACATCGTGAATCCTATCTAGCTCTAGAGGCAATTCCAACTGATAAGCCACTGGGCCTACTCGCTTCAAAACCCGATAAGGCCCAATGAACCGCGGACTCAACTTGCCCTTCTTGCCAAACCTTAGTATCTTCTTCCAAGGTGAAACCTTCAAGAAGACCATATCGCCCACTGAGTATTAAATCTCCTTACGCTTCAGATCTGCATATGACTTTTGCCTATCAGACGCTTCCTTTAACCGATCTCTAATTAACTTGACCTTATCCTCAGTATCTGCCACCAACTCAGGTCCAAGAACTTGTCGCTCCCCCAGTTCAGTCCAACAACTAAGTGTTCGACACCTTCGTCTATACAGTGCTTCATAAGGTGCCATTCGAATACTCGACTGATAACTATTGTTGTATACAAACTCTTCCAAAGGCAAGTAATCCTCCCAACTACCTCGGAAATCAATAACACATCCCCTCAACATGTCTTCCAGAATCTGAATAACTCTTTCCGATTGACCATCAGTTTGGGGATGGAAAGCCGTACTAAAGTTCAATCGCGTTCCCAACGCCTCATTCAACTTTTTCCAAAACCGAGATGTGAATCTAGGATCCCGATCAGAGATAATCGAAACCGGAACTCCATGCAGTCCCACAATCTCCGCCACATACAACTTGGCTAACTTCTGAAGAGAAAAGTCTGTTCGAACAGGTATAAAATGAGCCGACTTGGTCAACCTATCCACAATCACCCATATCGAGTCTTTCTTCGATGGTGACAAGGGTAGCCCACTCACAAAGTCCATGGTTACCCTCTCCCACTTCCAAAGTGGTATTTTTACTGGCTGCAATAATCCAGAAGGCAACTGAGGCTCAGCTTTCACCTACTGGCATGTCAAACATTTCCCCACAAATTCAGTTACCTCTCGCTTAAGTCCAGGCCACCAATACAGTTCTCGCAAGTCATGGTACAACTTATTCTCTCCAAGATGCATGGCACAAAGTCCCCCATGAGCTTCCTTCAAAATTGGCTGTCTCAAGTCAGAGTCCTTCGGAACACAAATTCTTCCTCGGAAACACAGAACCCCTTCATCATTTATCCCAAACTCAGAAGTTTCCCCTTCCTTAACTTGTTGAAAACGAGGACCAAAGACTCATCTTTCAACTGCTTCTCTTTAATCTGATCCACCCAGGTTGGCCTTACTTACAATTCAGCCAACAGACTTCCATCGTCAAACAGACTTAGATGAGTAAACATTGCTCTCAGATCAGATACAGCTCTACGACTTAGAGCATCGGCCACCACATTAGCCTTGCCTGGGTGATATTCGATTGAACAATCATAATCCTTAAGCAACTCGATCCATCTCCTTTGCCTAAGGTTCAGTTCCTTCTGAGTCAGCAAATACTTGAGACTCTTATGATCTGTGTATATAATACACCTTTCCCATACAAGTAGTGTCTCCAGATTTTAAGTGCAAAGATCACTACTGCTAACTCCAAATCATGAGTAGGATAGTTCCCTTCGTGAGGCTTAAGTTGTCGAGACGCATAAGCAACCACCTTACCCTATTGCATCAACACACAACCCAAACCTACGTGTGATGCATCACTGTACACAGTAAAATCTTTTCCAGACTCTGGTTGAATTAACACAGGTGCTTCAGTCAGAACTTTCTTCAACCTCTCAAAAGCTTCTTGCTGCTTCTCCGTCCAAACAAACGGTACTCCTTTCCTTATAAGTTTTGTGAGAGGTGGTGCCATAATAGAAAAACCTTCCACAAACCTTCTGTAGTAACCTGCCAATCCTAGGAAACTTCGAATTTTTGAAACCGACCTAGGTGGCTTCCATTCCAAAATTGCTTCAATCTTTCGAGGATCCACTCTAATCCCCTCTACAGAGACCACATGCCCCAAAAAGGTTACCTCCCTCAACTAGAACTCACACTTGCTGAACTTCGCATAAAGTTCTTTCTCCCTTAACACTTGTAACACAGTGCGGAGATGCTCATCATGTTTTGCTTCGGTCTCAGAATATACCAGAATATCGTCAATAAAGACGACCACGAACCGATCCAGAAATGGTTGGAACACATGATTCATCAGATCCATAAACGCTGCAGGAGCGTTTGTTAGTCCAAATGGCATAACCAGAAACTCATAATGACCATAACGAGTCCTGAATGCTGTCTTATGAATATCTGCCTCCTTGACCCTTAACTGATGATACCCAGATCGAAGATCGATCTTGGAAAATACAGAAGCTCCTTTAAGCTGGTCGAACAGATTGTCAATCCTTGGTAGAGGGTACTTATTCTTAATCGTCAGTTTGTTCAACTGGCGATAGTCAATGCACATGCGCATCGTCCCATCCTTCTTCTTCACGAATAGCACCGGTGCTCCCCATAGAGACACACTTGGCCTAATAAAGCCCCTATCCAACAATTCTTGAATTTGCGCCTTTAACTCCACTAACTCCTTTGGTGCCATCCTATATGGTGCAATGGACACTGGTGCTGTCCCAAGCAACAGGTCGATTCTAAATTCGACTTCCCGATTTGGAGGCAATCCCGGAAGCTCCTTCGGAAAGATATCTTGGAACTCTTTTACAGTTCTAACCTTATCCACTGTCAGCCCCTCTACATCTGTTTGACTTACAAATGCCAAATAGGCCTCACACTCTTTCCGAATCCACTTTTCAGCCCTCAATGCCAATATCACATTAGACAAATAGTCCCTTCGCTCACCTATCACCATAACCTCATCCCCTTCCGTGGTCCTTAGCACCATTCGCTTAGCAGCACAGTCCAGAGTCGCCTTATGCTTAACAAGCCAGTCCATTCCCAGAATGATGTCAAATTCTCCAAACGGCAACTCCATTAGATCGCCAGGAAAGATCCTACCTTGAGTTTCTAAGGGTACATCCTTATACAGCTTGTCTACCCTAACCGATTGACCCAAGGGACTTAGCACAGATACCCAACTCACTATCTTCTCAGAATGCACTCCCAAAGACCCAGATATGGCACACGCAACATAAGAATGAGTAGATCCAATATCCACCAAGGCAGTATACGGCATATTAGAAACTAAGAACGTACCAGTTATGACATCAGGTGCGTCGCCCTCCTCTCGACGACGAGCTGCATACACCAATGCTGGCTGTCGAGCCTCAGCATTTCCGGCTCCCTTGCCAGGCGCTCCTCAACCTCGACTATTTCCATTCCCATTTCTGCCCCTACCTTGTCCACGTCCTCTTGGTGGTTGTGGTCCACCTCTCATGGGTTGAACAACCCTCTGTACAGCAACCTAAGCCTGATCAGCTCTCTGTGGACAGTCCTTAACTCTGTGCTCCATAGATCCGCATCGGAAACAAGCACCAGAACGTTTCCTACACTCACCCAGATGTACCTTACCACAGTCCCCATAGATTGGCAGTCTAATCACATTCATCGGAACGGCTCGAACTAGCTCCTCCACTCTCGCTCTTTTGGCATTCTTGTTTGCCCCACCCGAAGGTCCAGAATCCCTCCGAAAACGGTTTCGATCTTTCTCACGGTTCTGCCTCTCAGTACGCTTTACCTCCTCAGCGATCTTAGCTTTTTCCACCAGAACCGCGAAGTCACGCTCCCTCTGCGGAGCAATCAGCACCTTAAGGTCATCTCTGAGTCCATCCTCAAAGCGAATGCTACGGTCATACTCCGTAGCAACTATTCCCACCTACTCAGCCTCAGAAATTCAGCCTCGTACTCAGCAACAGTTTTGCCTCCTTGGAACAGATTCAGGAATTCTTTCCTACGGGCGTCCACATAACTTGCCCGACGTACTTTCCTTTAAAGGCTGTCTTAAACAGCTCCCAAGTAACCCTATCAGCTGGAGTTCCATCCCTCACGGTGAGCCACCACTGATAAGCCTCATCTCGCAGCAACGATACGGCCCCCTTCAGCTTCTGCTCTACAAAACAGTCCAAGTCATCCATAATTCGTTCCGTGGCCTCCAACCAATATTCCGCCACATTCGGGGCTACACCAGATACGCCCCTAAAGATCTCCACTCCATTAGCCCGAAGTCATTCAGAAATTGACCCTCGAATTCTGTTGCCCAAACTTTCCCCGGCAACCCTTTCCAGAACTCGAAGCATTGCCTGCGACAGGGCGTCATCCCCGGTACCATGATCATGAGATTCCACTTCCGTTGCTGAAGGTACCGGTGCTTCTGCCGCTGGCATATGTCCTGAAGACGAAGATCCCACTCGAGCTCTTCCTCGGCCTTGTCCACGGCCTCTACCTCGAGCTACTCGCGTCCTCATATCGTATAATCTGATTACGAATTTTATGCATTAATTTTAGCATTCCAGTGATTATTACAGATGTTTTATGATTCAAATAGTAATTCAGAGATGGTTTTCGTAGAATCGACGTCTAACTACAGTTTCAGTCTTTTAGCAAGCTTTTCTAGGGTTTCAGTAGTATTCTATCTAGAGTATTCTAGTAACGTTTCAGTACAGACAGATAATTCAGAATATATTCAGAAAAATTCAGAATACTTACAGGCTTGGGCTGGAGATTCGGAATGCCACCTTCAGAAGTCCAGATTTAAAAACTGATTTTTTTTAAAAATCTTCGTTTTTGTAAACCCATTCCACAGCCGAGTTGTTGCAACCTGGCTCTGATACCACTAAATGAAACACCCCAAACCCGGCCTAGACGTTATGACCAAATCCAGTGCGCCACATCGATGCGTTCAAAACGTTCCGTTTTACTTAGTTTGGAAAACTTAGTTGGGGTTGTAAAAGATACTTTTTAAAGCAGGTTAAGGTGAATAGAAGCTGTGCACCAGGTAGGAAACCAGGAAGAAGAGGAGGTGAGTCCGTCGGACTGCTTAAGTACCAAGCTCCCTTTGGATCCAATCCTAGACATGCACACCACCATTTCCACACCCTAACGACTCGTGTAATTTTGAGAAAACCGTTTGGTTATGTCTATCTTAAGAAAATGATTAAGTTTGAAAATGTTTGTTTAGCGGAAGTCTTACTTGTAAACGTGTTATTTTGAAATCCCTTAATGTTTTTGAAAACGCGTCCTAAAGCTAACCCATTTTCCTTAGTCATCATAGTTTTTTTCATCATAGTAAAATAAAATAATAAAAGTAAAACAAAACCATAAAAATAATTAAAAGGCCTTATTACGCTTAAAACCCAAAACCATAGATGAAATTAAAAGGAAGTCCAGTTCACCAGAAAGAAACGAGGTTCGTAGAAACATGTGGCCAGTCCAAATCCCTCACAGCTCCAAGCCCACTATGGTTGAGGATTACCTGCGAGGGTGAAAATAAGGGGTGAGTTTTGGAAAACTCAGTGTGTAATTCAACCCAACCATAGCCTAAATCAGTTCAAACCACAGAGACAGAATAAGTTGGCCTCAGCCCAGAACAGATATCAGAATAAAGCCCGTAGGCCCAGAACAGACTAGAACAGATATATCATGCTTATGCAGAAACCCAACCATATCCAACCACATACACCCCCAAACCATCCTTTCACCATGTGGGGAGACTACTCGACCCACCCAACCGCTACACGCCACAGAAATATGCAGCATGGCTGCCAGATACCGAAAATGTGACAGAGTCACCAGATACAGATATTTTGTGGCAGTGCCACCAGAACAGATAATTTGTGGCATAACCACCAGAACGCTTCCTCCATAATATAACCCATGTCCCCATGCAACAGATATACATTCATGGCATGCATCATACAGATTTAATTCATCATGCTTTTCAGACAAAATTAACCCTAGCGGTATAAAGGTCATTTAGCATACATAGGGGTATAATGGTAATTTTGCATACATAGGGGTATTCTAGTAAATCTAACTATTTCTAAGGTTTTCATGCATATTGTAGCTATTACGTTTAGCCAGAAACACTTACCGAGCGTTCTTACCGAATTGCGCCCGTTGGCCCATTAACCTAGTTTTGGCCCATTAAGCCCAAAATATCAAAACGCACGAAATCGCGCGTACTGTAGTTTTATCACTTCCGATTACCAGTAATAATTACCCATACGTCTCACGAGAATTTGCACACTCGCAAGTGCCCAAAATACCAGTTTTTCGGTATTTCGGCTTTTCGACTTTTGCCGATCTAGCCTATGAAAGGGTGTCAGTTACACACCTAATTTGTGACGACTTGCTGACAAGATCCACGCACGAACTGCCTACAATTACATTGCTACAATTCTTAGATTGCAAATCACAACACTAATCTCTATAATTACTTACCCATATTCGACTCTGTCCCTAAAAGCCTTTAAAGCTTTACCTTCTTTCCGAAATCCGATGGCTAGATCCAAGTTTGATCGCTCCAAAGATCCAAGCCTTCGACCCAACCCTTGAGAAGACACTAATCATCAAAATAAATCATCGGTTAAAGACCCTTTATGCCCTATGCCCAAATCGATAGCCTCCCTAGATTTTAGGGACTTCGGCTTTTTCCTAACTTGAAAAATAAGACTAGATTCGGAGTGATGAGCACTTACCACTTATTCCTTCCTGCTTTCTACGTAGATCTGATGCAGATTCAACCTTTAAACGATAGTAAAACTTGAATCTAGAAGCTTTGAAGTTTCGGCTACAAGTCCCTAACTCCATAGTAGTTTCGGCTTTTCTAGGTGATATAGAAAATAATGATTTGAGGCTATAACCCTTGGTAATGTTGTCGACAGATGCTAGGGGTTTAGAGGAGAGGAATGTTGGTCAAAAAGGAAAACATATTGAGGAATATGGCTTTGGAAAAATGGCACAAGAATATAGCTTTCGGGATTTTGAGATTTGAGGTTCGACTTTAGTCTAAGAAAATTAATGGAGGAAAGTGATGTAGAGTAGGGTGGAGATGGACAAGAGGTTTGAAAGGTTCGGCTATGGAGAAAGACAATAAGAAGAAAGAAAATATGGCTAAAGGGAGAAGGTGAGAAAAGCAGCAAACGGCACAACTCCCTCCCTATTGCCGAATTTATACTGGCACTTTAACCTAGCCGAATTTACCCCCTAAAGAAACCCTTGGCCGGCCACCTCTTGCTCCTCAAGAGTCCAAAATTCGGCCAACACAGCTCACCCCAATCAGCTTCTAGATTTCCTCCCTTATCTCTATCCTTATTCAATCCCATTACCCTCTTAAACTCTTCCTGACAGACTTTTATTTCAGTTCCACTACTTCCCTTTCCTGTACATAAAAATTAATCACTTAATTTGCTGTCATTGTGACTTGAACCTGGGTCCTCCCCAAGCTTCCACACGCCACTACATCCTTCCCAGTGGCGTCACATGCCACTTTACCACTTGCTTCATTGTGATCCATTTTTCACAAATAATTCCTAAAAGCCCAATTTATCAGAACCCCTTTCTCTTATAGAATTAAATTTAATTAAAACTACCGGGTTTTATCCTAAGCTTGGGCCTTCTAGAGGCCCACCAACATGATTAATCCTACACATAACAAACAGAACACAGAATTTTAAATTTTACAACTTTTACAGAATTCCAGAAAATTGGGGCGTTACACCATGTGTTTATGTAATCCGGGTGTAACACTCCTTACCCGTATTTAATACCGGAATAGGATACGAGGCATTACCGGACTTATACACAAGTAATCATGCAAAACTGAGACATAAATTTCCATCCAATTAAAACTTTTGAAATACATTCATATTGTCCCTATTACGAGGGAGTGGTTCGGGACAAAACTGAAAACTTTCAAAATTATTACAACACTTAGAAAATTATCTTGCTTTGAAGGGTCACATACCCGTATGGGTAGGCCGTGTGGTCTCACATGGCCAAGGCACACGCCCGTGTGCTAGGCTATGTAAGCGATTTTATTTTCATAATTTTTCATAAATTAGGTGTAGACTTCACACGCCCTAGGCGCATGCCCATGTTCCTGGGTCGTGTCCTTCACATGACTGAGTCACACGGTAGTGTCTCTACACGTGTGGCCAATTCGAAGCTAAAATTCAAGAATGCAAGGGACACATGGCAGGATCACACACCCAATAGGTAAGCCGTGTGTCACACACGGCCTAGACACACGCTCGTGTATCTATCCGTGTGGACAAAAATAAGGCATTTTACCAAGCCTTTTTGCCACCCTTACTTGCACCAACCTACACAACATCAAACAACACCAATCCAAGCATATACATTCTACCAATTCAGCCACAACCAAGACATCCACACATCAATTTCATGCTATTTTCTATCACATACAACATCTCATACTTATCATCAAAAACCATGCAATAACCACATCCATGAAAGGCATCATCATATGTATATATACTTAACCAATATTAGCCAATACCATATGGCCATTTACAAAATGAATCAATTACCATTACAAGCCAACACACTTGGCCAAATCAATAATGAAACTTATCACAAAAAGACTAAGTCCCTATACATGCCATAACTCAAAATAATGGAATCATAAGTACCCAAAATGACAATTCGATAGTGTGAATGGATCTTCGACCATCTTCAATCCCCAAGCTGGCTTGATGACACTATAAGAAATGAAAAAGAAGGGGGTAAGCTTTAAGCTTAGTAAGTTAGCATGTAAATAATAATCAACTTTAAACATACAATAACCTACACATAACATAATGTAAATTAGCACAAAATCATCAAGTGATCATAAACATAACTTACTCTTTTGCATCCTTACCAATAGCGCATCTTAAATCGAGATCATTTCTCATGATTTTTGCGTATGAACCTGTACCACTTCATATCATAATCATAACCTTTCACATCTTTGACATAATGTTTAAATCACCAATTGAACCACTTGGAATACTAAAGGATACTTGGGAATCACATACACATAGAATCATTCCAATGCCATATCCCAGATATGGTCTTACATAGGATCTCATATCGATGCCAATAGCTCAACTATGGTCTTACACGATTCTCATATCAATTCCATGTCCAGACATGGTCTTACACGAAATCTCATAATGATGCCATATCCCAGATATGGTCTTACACGTAAACTCATAACCCTAATGTCATGACATTTGTATCCTAACTATTTCTAAGGTTCAACCAGGAATTTTTCCGTATCGAATATTTACCGAACGAATCCATAATGATAATTATACAAGTCATGCAATAACAAGATATTAAGTACATAATATAAGTTGCATTATTTACACACGAACTTACCTCGATACAAAAATACTAGAAATGGATCTAATCATCAATAACCTTGTTTTTCCCTCGACCAAGGTCCTAAATTTGTTTATCTTGATCTATAATAGCAAATTTAGCTTATTTAATTATCACATTACTCAATTTAGTCCAAAAATCATACTATGGAAAAATTACATTTTTCTCCCTAAACTTTGACATATTTACATTTTTATCCCTAGGCTCGTAAAATGAAATGAATTCAATTTCTTTGTTATCTAAGCCTAGACGACCCACATCCATGCTCATATTAGCCCACATTTTTCATTTTACTACACATTTTACAATTTTTACAAATAGGTCCCTTTTAGGTATTTTCATGAAAAATCACCTAGTAAAAGTTGTTTATTACACATTAAACTTTCTACCATTAAACATCACACATGGGTAAACTTTTAAACATGAACCCTACTTCAAAATAATGATAGAAATGGAAAGATCGGGTGAATATGACTTCAAAAATGTAAAGAGCATTAAAAACGAGGCTAGGATGCACTTACTATCAACCTTGAAAGTTTAAGAAACCTAGCTATGTGTCTTGAAAATCTTGGCTAAGGGAGCAAGAAGATGGACACAATTTTGACTTGTTTTCTCCTTTTTATTCTTTTATTTACCAAATGACCAAAATGCCCTTTTAGCCTTTCTTTGAAATTTTATCTCTCCATACCCATTTTTGTCTAATAACTTAACAAATGGTCTAATAACCATCTAAGGACATCTAATTTAAAATTTTATATCAATTGGATACCTCTACCATGTACAACTCAACTTTTGCACCTTTTACGATTTAGTCCTTTTGACTGAACTGAGTGCCCAAACATTAGAATTTTTGAACCTAATTTTTATGAAATCATTTTTGTGAAACTGTAGACTATGAAAATATAATAAAAATAAGATTTACAACGTCAGATTCGGGGTCCCAAAACTACTGTTCCGACTTGGCCCAAAATCAGGGTGTTACAACTCTCCCCCTTAAGGATTTTCTTCGTCGAAAATCTTACCGGTAAAAAGGTTTGGGTATTGTTTTCTCATGGTTTCCTTGGGTTCCCATATAGCCTCTTCAACCCCATGCCTTTGCCATAATACTTTCATGGGGCTATGCTTTTATTCCTCAATTTTTTAACTTCTCGAGCCAAAATCTTAACTGGCTTTTCGCCATAAGTCATATTCGGTCGAATCTCAAGCTCTTCCGGTGAAATCACATGTGAAGAGTCTGATCAGTATCAGCAAAACATAGACACATAGAACACATCATGAATCCTTTCCAGTTCAAATGGCAAAGCCAACCGATATGCTACTGGCCCTATCCTTTTGGTAATCTCATACGGTTCAATAAAACGCAGACTCAACTTGCCCTTTCGGCCAAATCTAAGAACTTTCTTCCACGGAGACACTTTCTGGAATACCTTATCACTGACCTGAAACTCAATCTCTTTCCGTTTCAAATTCGCGTAGGATTTCTGTCTATCCGAAGCTACTTTCAAACAATCATGAATTGTCTCCACTCTTTCTTTGGTTTCTCTAACTAAATCGACCCTGTGAATCTGATTCTCTCTAAGTTCAGTCCAATACAATGATGTTCAGTACTTGCGGCCATACAATGCCTTATAAGGTGCCATCTTAATACTTGACTGAAAATTGTTCTTATAGGCAAATTCGACCAATGGCAGATATTTTTCCCAACTACCCTTGAATTTTAAACACAACATCAGAGCATATCTTCGAGTACTTGAATCATTCTATCGGATTGACCGTCGGTCTGCAAATGAAAAGTGGTACTAAAATTTAATTCCGTGCGCAAGAATTCTTGCAACCTTTTCCAAAACCTTGAAGTAAACCTCGGATCTCTATCCGAAATAATGGAAACAGGCACCCCGTGCAATTTCACAATCTCAGTAATGTACAGTTCAGCTAGCTTATCAAGTGAAAATTTGTACATACCGGTATAAAGTGAGCCGATTTCATCAATTTATCAACCACAACCCATACATCATCTTTCTTTTTTGGAGTCAAAGGCAAACCTGTTACGAAATCCATCATAATCCTATCCTATTTCCACTCGGGTACCATCATTAGCCGAAGTAAACACGAAGGCACTTGGTGTTTGACTTTCGCTTGTTGGCAAATCAAACATCTCGAAACAAGCTCGAAGATATCTTTTTTCATACCTGGCCACCAATATAATTTCTTCAAGTCATTATACATCTTTTTACTGCCTGGATCAATTGACAAATAACCACTGTGTGCCTCATGCAAAATCTTCTGAATTAACTTGGTATCTTTGGGAACACAAATCCTATCTCGGAACATCAAACACTCATCGGAACCAATCCAAAAATCTGACTCAATACCTGATTCACATTGAACTCTTTTAGCTTGTGAATTACTGTCACATTTCTGAGCTTCACAAATCTGCTGAAGAAACATCGATCTAGCTCTCAACTCAGCTATAATCGAACAATCATTGGTTAAAGTCAATTGGGTGTTCATAGCCCTCAAAGTAAACAACGACTTTCTACTTAAAGCATCGGCGACCACATTTGTCTTTCCAAGATGGTAGTCAATCACTAACTCGTAATCTTTTAACAACCCCAACCATCTCTTTTGCTGTAAATTCAAATCCTTTTGATTCATTAAGTACTTTAAACTTTTATGATCAATATAAACATGACATTTCTCACCATACAAATAATGTCTCCAAATCTTTAACGCAAACACAATGGCGACTAGTTCCAAATCATGTATCATATAAATTTTCTCATGCAATTTCAATTGCCTCAAGGCATAAGCTATCACTTTGCCTTCTTGTATAAGTACACAACCCAGTCCATTCAAGGAAGCATCACTATAGATCACAAATTCTTTTCTCGGCTCAGGTTGTACTAAAATTGGTGCCACAGTCAACAATTCCTTCAACTTCTCAAACCTCTGTTGACACCTTTCTGACCATTCGAACTTGACATCCTTCTGTAGAAACTTTTTCGTCAGAGTAGCAATCATGGAAAATCCTTTAAGAAATTGTCTGTAATAACTGGCTAAACCTAGAAAGCTTCTAACTTCGGATACATTCCTCGGTGGTTTCCAATCAACAATTGCTAAAATCTTACTCGGGTTAACTTGAATACCATCAACTGAAACAATGTGCCCCAAAAATCTGATTTCTCGAAGCCAAAACTCACTTTTACTAAACTTAGCATAAAGTTGTTTGTCTCCCAAAGTTTGCAAAATAGTTCTCAAATGTTCGGCATGTTCGGACTCATCTCGAGAATAAATCAGTATATCATTGATAAACACAACCACAAACTTATCTAAGTATGGTCTAAAAATCTGATTCATTAAGTCCATAAGCACAGCAGGAGCATTCGTTAAACCAAAAGGCATAACCAAAAATTCATAGTGACATACCTCATCCGAAAGTCAGTTTTCAGCACATCTGAGTCTTTAACTCTCAACTAATAGTAATCGAACCTCAAGTCTATCTTTGAAAACCATGTGACCCCTTTCAATTGGTCAAAAAAATCATCTATTCTCGGCAAAGGATACTTATTCTCTATGGTAACCTTATTGAGTTGTCGGTAATCAATGCAAAGTCTCATAGAGCCGTATTTCTTTTTCAAAAATATTACTGGTGCACCCCGTGAGAAAAACTAGGTCTCACAAAACCTTTATCCGTCAACTCTTGCAACTGAGTTTTCAACTCTTTTAATTCTATTAGAGCCATTCTGTACGGAGCAATCGAAATAGGTGAGTGTCAGGGACTAACTCAATACCAAATTCAACTTCTCTAACTGGAGGCAATCCAGGCAACTCTTCCAGAAACACATCCGAATACCACATACTACCGGCACTGACTCAATCTTTAACTTAGACACTCTGGTATTCAACATAAAGGCAAGATAAAATTCATACCCCTTTCTCTTATATCTCTAAGCTGTTATAGAAGAGATCACAACTGGCAATCTATTCAATTCATCTTATTCAACCCAAAGACTATCACCACTTTCACATTTCATTTCAATAATTTTTCTTCCATAATTTACTACCACATCATGAATGGTCAACCAATCCATACCAAGAATTACATCAAACTCATCAAATGGAAAAAGCATAAGATTAGCCAGAAAACAATGACCTCTAATCATCAAAGTATAATTCTTACATACCTTGTCAACTAACACATGCTTGCCTAGAGGGTTCGACACTTTTATCATAAATTCTGTAGACTCAAGAGGGATATTCATACTAGATACCAATTTCTTACAAACATAGGAATGGGTTAATCCCGAATCAATCAAAGCAACAACATGAGTATCATAGAGAGAAAAAGTATATGTAATCACATCAGGAGATGAACCCTCTTCGCGAGCGCGAATGGCATAAGTCCTCGCAGGTGTTTTACCTTCGGATCTCACAGCTAGGTCTCTAGGTGCACTCTTGCTACTCGTTCCATTTCTCGAATTTCTCTATGGCCTCCCTCTAGAAGTAGTATTACCCGATCTTGCACTCTGAAATTTCTCTTTTTCAACCATCTCGGGGAAATCTCTAATGAAGTGATCTTGGGAACCACACTTGAAACAAGTTCGATCATTCACCCGACACTCATCGGGGTGACGTCTACGACAATGTGGACATTCAGGTCTACTAGGTCGAGCATTACCCATACTCACTATCGAAGTAGTCTAAGCCTTATAACCCAAATAATGTTTCCCCTAGTTTCTACTTGAAAACCCAACTGAAGTGTACGATTGAGTATTAAACTCTCTCTATTTCTTAGATAAGGACCGAAGTGATTTACCCATATGTCTCTTCTTTGAGTCTCGAGACTCAAAATCAGCTTTTCTTTTCTCTTTAGCCAACTCCTCAGCCTTACAAGCTTTCTCTACAAGCATAACGAATTCTTTCAATTCAAGAATGCCAACCAGTAATCGGATGTCTTCGTTCAGTCCATCTTCAAATCTCTTACACATGATAGCTTTAGTTAAAACACTTTCTCGAGTGTATTTGTTCAGTCTCACAAACTCACGCTCATACTCCATTACCATCATTCAGCCCTATTTTAACTCAAGAAATTCTTTTTGTTTCTGATCGATAAATCTTTGGCTAATGTACTTCTTACGGAACTCTTCTTGGAAAAATTCCCAATTAATTCTCTCCCTTGGTACAACCGACACAAGGGTGTTCCAACACTGATAAGCCAAGTCTCTCAAACGTGATACAACACATTTCATACATTCCTCAAGTATGCATGACAACTCATCAAATACCCTGATGATATTCTCAAGCTAGAACTCTGCCCTTTCAAGATCATCATCTATACTAGCTCGGAACTCTTTGGCTCATTGTTTTCAAATCTTATCAACTGGAGGCCTATTCAATCTCATGAATTCTATACCTTAAGGTGCTACGGGAATAGGCTGAGGAATAGGTGGGGGTGGAAGGGGTTGAGCGTTTGGGTTCGTTCGAACGAACTTCGTATTCCATGCGTTCATCATATTGAGAAAGGCTTCTCTGCCTCCTTCTCTTTGACTAACTATAGGGGGTCTACTATCAGACGGCGCTGCCTCTTGCATGGGAGCCGGCGTATTACTTTCGACTTTATCAGCCTCAGCTCAGTTGGGATCTATTACTATATGAAAACACAATTTTCATTTGTCAGGAGTCATCACACTATCACAGTTCATTTATGCCATGTATAGCTAGTCTCGTACACATGCTATGCTATTCCGAGAATTGACTCAACCGTAGCTCTGATACCACTAAATCTAACACCCTTTACCTGTATTCGACGTCGAAATAGGGTATGAGGCATTAGCAGACTTATACACAAGTAATCATGTAGAATCGAGACATAAATTTCCATCTAAATTAGAACTTTTCAAATACATTCATATTGTCCCTATTACGACCCTACGATGCCCAAAACATACATTGGGAGTGGTTCAGGACTAAACTGAAAACTTTTAAAATTGTTACAACACTTCAAAAATTTTCATGCCTTGGAGGGTTAGACGCCCGTGTGGGTAGGCCGTGTGGTCTCACACACCCGTGTGGCTTCGGACACACCCGTATCCTTAGCCCGTGTAACTCTTTGTTTATGACATCATCAACAAATTCGGGTCACACGGCCAAGGCACACGCCCATGTGCTAGGCCGTGTGAGCGATTATATTTTCATAATTTTTCATAAATTAGGTGCAGACTTCACACGCCCTGGGCGCACACCCATGTCCTTAGGCCATTTCCTTCATACGGCTGAGACACAAGGCCGTGTCTCTATACGTGTGACCAATTTGAAGCTAAAAATCAAGAATGTAGGGGACACACAATCGGATCACACACCTAATGGGAAAGCCATGCGTCACACACAGCCTAGACACACGCCATTGTGTCTTCCCATGTGGACAAAAATAAGGCTATTTACCAAGCCTTTTTGCCACCCTTACTTGCACCAACCTACACAACATCAAACAACACCAATCCAAGCATATACATTCTACCAATTTAGCCACAACCAAGACATCCACACATCAATTTCATGCTATTTTCTATCACATACAATATCTCGTACTTATCATCAAAAACCATGCAATAACCACATCCATGAAAGGCATCATCATATGTATATATACTTAACCAATATTAGCCAATACCATATGGCCATTTACAAAATGAATCAATTACCATTACAAGCCAACACACTTGGTTAAATCAATAATGACACTTATGACAAAAAGACCAAGTTTCTATACATGCCATAACTCAAAATAATGGAAACATAAGTACCCAAAACAATAATTCGATAGTGTGAATGGATCTCCGACCATCTTCAATCCCCAAGTTGGCTTGATGACACTATTATAAATGAAAAGGAAGGAGTGGTAAGCTTTAAGCTTAGTAAGTTAGCATGTAAATAATAATCAACTTTAAACATACAATAACCTACACATAACATATTGTAAATTAGCACAAAATCATCAAGTGGTCATAAACGTATCTTACTCTTTTGCATCCTTACCAATAGTGCATCTTAAACTGAGATCATTTCTCATGAGTTTTGCGTACGTACCTGTACCACTTCATAACATAATCATAACCTTCCACAACTTTGACATAATCTTTAAATCACCCGTTGAACCACATGGAGTACTAAAGGATACTCGGGAATCACATACACATAGAATCATTCCAATGCCATATCCTAGATATGGTCTTACATGGGATCTCATATCGATGCCAATAGCCCAACTATGGTCTTACACGATTCTCATATCAATGCCATGTCCCAGATATGGTCTTACACGAAATCTCATAGCGATGTCATATCCCGAATATGGTCTTACACGTAAACTCATAACCCTAATGTCATGACATTTGTATCTTACCTATTCCTAAGGTTCAACAGAGAATTTCACCGTATCGAATCTTGGCCGAACGAATCCATAATGATAATTGTACAAGTTATGCAATAACAAGATATTGAATACATAATATAAGTTACATTATTTACACACGAACTTACCTCAGTACAAAATAGTAGAAATGGATCTAATCATCAATAACCTTATTTTTCCCCCGATCAAGGTCTGAACTTTATTTATCTTGATCTATAATAGCAAATTTAGCTTATCTAATTATCACATTACTCAATTCAGTCCAAAAAGCATACTATGGCAAAATTACATTTTTCTCCCTAAATTTTGACATATTTACATTTTTGTCCCTAGGCTCATACGATGAAATGCATTCAATTTCTTTGTTACCCAAGCCTAGCCGACCCACACCCATGCTCATATCAGCCCACATTTTTCATCAAATCAAAATTTTTTACTATACATTTTACAACTTTTACAAATAGGTCCATTTTAGGTATTTTCATGAAAAGTCACCTAGTAAAAGTTGTTTATTAAACATCAAACTTTCATTTTCTACCATTAAACATCAAAATACATGCATATCACACATGGGTAAACTATTAAACATGAACCCTACTTCAAAATAGTGGTAGAAATGGAAAGATCGAGTAAATACAACTTTAAAAACGTAAAGAGCATTAAAAACGAGGCTAGGATGCACGTACTATCAACCTTGAAAGTTTAAGAAACCCTAGCTGTGGTGTCTTGAAAATTTTGCCTAAGGGAGGAAGAAGATGGACACAATTTTGACTTGTTTTCCCCTTTTTATTCTTTTATTTACCAAATGACCAAAATGCCCTTTTAGCCTTTCTTTGAAATTTTATCTCTCCATGCCCATTTATGTCCAATAACTCAAAAATGGTCTAATTACCATATAAGGACCTCTAATTTAAAATCTCATATCAATTGGACACATTTAATATGTAGAACTCAACTTTTGCACTTTTACGAGTTAGTCCTTTTTTCTAAACTGAGTGCCCAAAGTCAGAATTTTCGAACGTAATTTTCACGAAATCATTCTGTGAAACTGTATACCATGAAAATATAATAAAAATAAGATTTACTATGTCAGATTTGGGGTCCCAAAACCACTATTTTGACTAGGCCCAAAATTAGGATGTTAACCGGGTGCTGGTCTCGGACGTCCTACCAGTGGTTGGGAAGTCTGGCATGTGTTGTGGATACCTGATAGCTTGGGTGAGCAGTAGTTTGTAGCTAAGTCCTGATTGGTAGCTTGTGTGAGTAGGCCCGTGAATAGCTTGAAAACAAGCCTATATGTATTATGAGATATGAGGTAGCTTTGGCTACATATATGGCACTTATGTGCAAAATTTCTAAGTATCCGTTAATATTTCGAGTGTTCAACAAACATCAAAGTTGTGAAAGACTATGGTTATGTTGCGAGTTGGTACAGGTATGTACATAAATCTCATTCGTAATGATCTAGATATGTGATGAACCCTTGGTAAGGTTGTGATTGAGTAAGTTATGTCTATAAGATTTTAATAACATTCATGCCAACTTTTATCATGTTAATTATATGTTAAATGTGTGGTTATGATGCTAATTATTTGCATAGGAACTTACTAAGCTATATAGCTTACTCCCTTTCCTTTCCTTTGTCTTATAGTGTCACCAAGCTAGCTCCAGAATCGGAGACTGCCAAAGATCCACTCACACTATCAAAAATTATTTTGGTATCAATGGTTTCAACATTTTGAGTTATGGCATGTATAGAGGACTTGGTCATTTTGTTATGTTTCATAATTGATTTGGTCATTTTGTCATGTTTCATAATTGATTTGGCCAAATGTGTTGGCATATATTGGTTGAAAGTTCATTTTGTATAAGGCCATCTGAAATTGGCAACTATTGGTATAAGTAATTTATATGATGATGTCTTTTATGGATGTGGGAATTTACATGATTTGAGTTGATTAGTATGTGATGTTTGTATGTGATAGATGGTAGCAAGTGAATGATGTGTTGATGTCTTGGTTGTGGCTGATTTGGCTGTATGTATATGTTTGGATTGGTGCTATGTTATATTGTATAGGTGTGTTGTAATATCCTGAATTAGGGCCTAATCAGAATAGTGGTTTCGTGACCACAAATCTGAGATAGAAATAATTATTTTATGATTATTTTTAGGTCTATGATATGATTGCATGATTGTATGAAAATTTCGTGAAGAAATTCTTTGCATAAAGTGCTTAATTTGAAGTTAGGGACTAAATTGAATAAGTTGTAAAACTTGCATTCTAGAAGTTTCTAGAATGAAATTGCTTTAAAATTTTAATTAGGAGGTCTTAAATATAAATTTGACCAATTTCAAAATTTATGGACAAATATTGGACATGAATGGAATTTTTGGAAAGTTTAGTAGTAAGGGTATTTTGGTTATTTAGAGGTAAAATGAATTAAAATACAAAATTAAAAGCCAATTTTGCTCATCTTCTTCACCATGGACGTGTATACCAAGGGAGACTCCATGGCTAGGGTTTCCAAGCTTCCAATCTCGATTGTAAGTCCGTTCTAGCCTCGTTTTTAATGATTTTTATGTTTTTGGAGTCCCGGTAACTTGATTTAGCTTATGCTAGCAATAATTCAACCTAGGGTTCATATTTGGAAAAATACCCATAGGTGAAATTTGTGTATTTTGGTGTTTTATGATAGAATATGGGGTTTTAAATTATGTTAGACAACTTGTGCTACTCGTTTTTAAGTGAAAACGAGCAAAAGGGCTTAATCGGTAAAAATACCTAATAGTCATAAGTACATGTTAGAGTGAGAATTTGATGTTGCCATAGAAGGGAAAAATGATCAGCTTGTCATAAAACATAAGAAAATAGGACGAATTTTAATTTCCGAACCTTGGTGCAAAAGTGCAAATATGCAAAAGCTTAGGGGTCAAAATGAAAAATTTTAAAAATATGATTTTTGGACCCGTATGAATAGTGTGACTAATAATTAGGCTAAATGTGATATTATAGATGAAGGAAATCGAGATTCGGGCTTAAATCAGGAAAATACAAGGTTATGGACTAAAATGGTAAATTTGTTGTTTCTGGATCGAGGTAAGTTCGTATGATAATAATAATGCAATGTTATGTTTGAATTATATTTCTTACTATTATTGCATATATTTTATGATTTAATATATTGGAAAAGTTGATGGAATGGTGTTTGTGATGTGGAAATATGACATGAAAGAATGTTACATGAAATGCAAGAAAATGAAGATACATGACAAGTGATATATGAAATATGTGATATAAGTTATGTAAATTCTTAAAAGTTGATTTGATATTTGAGTTGTGTCTTATTATACTATGAATGGACAATTGGTACTATGGATAGTGAGATCGACACTTCGAGTAAATTCGTACATAAATAATCTATCGATTCTTTTTATGTTATTATATTTTGATATCATATGAAATGTGGCTACCTATCAAATGGTTATTTGATGTAAATTATGAATTTAAATTGATTACAGACAATTTAGTAAAATGTTGAAAAGTGAGGAATTTCTCGATTGAACCTTCGGAATAAAAACGATATGAATGATCTATTGTGAGGTCGCATGTGTAGTACTAAGTGCAGGCTACAATGCGTACCCGAAAACTGTGATCACGTGTGTAGTACTAAGTGCAGGCTACTACGTGTATCAGATGGTTAGGTCACGTGTGTAGTACTAAGTGCAGGCTACTACGTGTACCAGATAATTGGTCACGTGTGTAGTACTAAGTGCAGGCTACTACGTGTACCGGATAATTGGTCGCATGTGCAGTACTATGTGCAGGCTACTATGCGTATCAGATAGCTTTGGCTACAAGTGTGAAAATATGTGCAGGCAATTGAGTATCAGTTATTATTCCGAAAAGTTCAACGGAAAAATCGATTAAGTAAAAATAAAATTGAACATGATTATATGATGAATAAGTGTAGGTACATGTTTATGAAAAATTATGAGCAATGTGCTCGATAATTGGGTGAATTTCGATAAGACAAAATGGATTAAGTGGAATTATGTAAGAATGAATTTTAGTGGTAAAACAGTGTTGGACAGCAGCAGTTGCATGACTTTGAAAATTCACTAAAAATTTTGGATGTTGAATAAAAATGCAAATGATATATGAAAATAAAGCTTAATGAGTCTATTTTCACATGAAAGAAACAAGGGAAGCAAAAGAATTCTATATTGTGTGATATTTGAATTCTTGTGAAACAGGGTCTGAATGAATTCAAGATTCCCTGTTCTGACTTTATAAATTCACCATAAATTGTAAAAAAATTATGAAGAGTCATACCTTACATGGATGGATTCCTTATTGAGTCTATTTTTAAGGGAAATAAACTACATGGTCGTTGGAATTCTGTACAGGGATAAGTTTGGTTCGTAGTGCACAGAGGTCAGAGTAGTCATACTCTGAAATAGGAGAGAATTTAACTAATAAACTGTACTAATTGGAAAAACCAAAAATTCTGGAAATTTTATGGGAGACATATATATGAATCTAGTTTCAAGGAAGATTAACGAAACTAAATTTGGAGTTTTTTAGCTTCAGATATGAATGATTTAGTAACTGTAACACCAGAAAACAGCCTGTCCTGAATATGTGTAATTGTACAATTATAGTGTTTTATCTTGAAAAGCATGGTAGTAATTGCTTATTATTTTCATATGAACTTACTAAGCGTAAAGCTTACCCATCCTCTCCATTTCTTTAGTATTGGCAGGTCGGCTCGGGGTTGGAGATCGTCGGAGGCAAAATCACACTATCAAACTATCATTTTTGGGAAAATTAATTCAAATATTAGAAATATCAAGTGAGTGTTGGTTTGTGATATGTATTTTTATTATGATTTTGACCATACGTATCAGTCTGCATTGAGTTATCGTATAAAATCATGAGATGTGGTCCTTATCCATTATGGTTTATAAGTTTAATTAATCGTACCATGTCCTATGTTTTGATGTGATGATATAGTTAGCTTTGTTTATTATGCATGTGTTCGAAAAGTTTTGAATTAAATGAAATTTTATGGCCCGATTTTCGTCTATGTGTACTGTTAAGTCTGGTAATGCCTCGTACTCTGTTCTGAACTTGGATACAGGTAAGGGGTGTTACATTTAGTGGTATCAGAGTTATGGCTTAGTCGGAGGTATAGTAAAGCCTTTAAGGTCCTTCAATTTCGGAGGTAGCTTATTCTATAGGAACGCACTGCACTCCTTCATTAAGGCTACAGTCTTATACTTATTAAGTCTCTTCTTCTTAGACAGAATGTCCTTCATGAACTTGATATAATTGCACATTTTTTCTAAAGCCTCTACCAGCGGGATATTGATGTGAAGTTGCTTTACAACATCCAAAAACTTCTTTAATTGCACCTCATGTTTTTTGTCTATGTTGCTAGAGTCTTTAAGGGTATAGAGGTTGTAGAACTTTGGCTTGGATTGGAAAAATTTTCTAAGGAGGTAAATCTGCATCTAAAGAAGATGTTAGCTTATCAGAATTCACTAGTTTAGATTTTACCTTATCAAACTTTGTAAGTTCTACCTCAGGTGGGGCAGAAATTTCAACTGTTGGTTGACTTTCCTTCTTCTCAACAGGTTCAAACTCAACCATCTTGGACTCCAAAGTCTTACCACTTCATAAGGCAACTACCTTGCAATGTTCCTTGCCCAAATTTCTAGGATTTTCTGTATCATTCCGCAAGGCTCCTTGCAGTCGGTTATGAAGCTCCATAGCTAACTGACCATTTGGTTCTCCAAATTTTTTAGTGTTGTTGAGTGAATCTGGATTAAAGTGTCATTCTTTGCCATGTACACCTTCAACAAGTTCTCCAAACTGTTAGATGATTCAATTTGAGGTGGTTTAGGAACTTGCTAATTAAACCTTTGGGATTGGCTTGGTCTATACTGTGTGTAGGTCTTATTCAGTCCATTTCCTTGGTTACTCTAGGAAATTTTTGGATGGTTTTGCCATGCAGGATTATGGAAGTTGGTTTCACACCCCAAAATAGGGCTTAGGAGTTTTAGGGTATTTTAGGAAGTTTGGCTTATATGAGCTCAGAATTTTGTAAGGTTGGTACTCAATAATGCTTGCAACAATGGTTTTTATAAAGTTAAGTCAATTTTTGGAAACAAGTTTTAAATGTCTTTAATTTTCAAAAAAGGATTGAAATGTAATAGGGTCAAAACTGAGAGTTTTTATGAAGCAAATTGCCCAGAATTTTAAAATCAACCTAATAAACAACCCATTCCCAGTTTTATTTCACGAAAGCTTTTCTTGTGTCATTTCTTGCTCTCCCAAATCTCTCCCCACTTGCTTTTGATCTTCAACTCCTAATTCTTTTTTAATCCTATCACTCTTCAGCCTTAAATCTCTATTACAACCAAGAAAATCACCTAAGAATTCCACCATCTTCATCATTTTCTCCAAAACGTGAGTTTTTCAGGTTTGAGTCAAAGCTCAATTTTCTTGCATTCAAGGTAACAAATTGTTTTCCTATTAGATTTAAATGTTATATGGTTCTTTAAACTAAATTTTTAGCCATTAAAATGCATGTTTTAGGTAAAAGTCGAAAATCAAGTCTTTAGTGGTGAATTTTGAGTTTGTGGATAAAAAATTGGTTTTAAAGTGTTTTCAAATTATTTTTAACCTAATTAGAAGATTTCTAAAGTAACTTTGAAGTTTTATCAAGGATTTCTAATGTTTTAATGAATTTTTGTTGTAATGGCCAAAACTTGTTGAAAAATTTTGATACCTTAAAACACGTAGTTTTGTGAAGTTTAAAGGTTGGGAATTAGTAGTAGATGAATATGTAGATGAATGAAATTTTTTTCATGCGAAAATATTAAGCATATATTGATTTAGTTGAATTTTATGTTTGTTGTACTAAAGGTTTTGGTTAGAAAAGAATGTAGCTTAGGCTTGTGTTTGTGGCTGTGGCTGTGGCTATTTGAGGTGAGTTATTGACTAAATATGTGTGGTTTTTCTTCTTGAAGTGTTGAGGTTAATAAGACCTTCAACGAGTAAAGATAACCACAAAGGGAAGCTTGTCTAAGCTTTCGATTTTTCGGCAAAAGTGAATATTTCGGTGAGTGTTTTGGAATAGCTACTCATAAGGTATTTGTTGTGTATTTTGGAATTTAGTGGTAGCCTAAACCACTTCTCTAAAATTTGAGTATATGTGTTCTTTCACCTAAGCTAAATATGTGATGAATATGTTTTTGAATTGTGATAAAGAGAGCTATGATGCGATGAAATACGAACATGTTGTGATGACTATTGTGACGATAAAAATGAAGGTATGTCATTCCTGTCATATGACAGTATGTATAATGTGCTAATGATATGATTATGAGTGAATGTGTGTGGATGATCGGTAAGTGATATTTGATGACATCATGGATATTTTGGCCTTGTGACTTAATGAGATTGTTGGATATAGTTGGCATGCCATAGGATTATGAGTACTCACTTTTTTGTGATTGTGATATATGGGGCGCTAAGGCCCCAATGACAGTTTTGGAGAGATAAGGGAATGTGAGCCAAGCTCTATTCACTGGGATATGTATGTGTGGGTGTTGGAGAGTGTTAGCTATATGCTTCGCTTATGGGATATGTTTGACTCTATGAGTCTATGTGTGGTGTGATGGAGATCCATGTATCCGATGAGTGGTGATAGAGTCCACTTTATGTTTCATAATCTCAAGAGCCAAATTATCATATACTGTGGCTAATGTGACTAAATGTAATTATATGTGCTTATATGTAATTGATCTGTGTCAAAAATTTGATATATGTATGCCTAAACGTTCGTATAAATAAAGTATAAAAGAATGCATGGAATATGACTAAATATGAGAATCATGACACTTAGTTAATGATGTTTTGGGAATATGTTGTATGTTGTTTGGTTGCTGAGTAACGACTTGTTTGCATAATGGTTGTTCTAGGAATTCACTGAGATTTTTAAGCTCACCCACTCCATTTTATCCTTTGCAAAGTAGGTGTTTTCTTATTCTAGTTCTAAGGAATAAAAAGGAAATGTGGTAGACATTTATATCAATTTATTAAAATGAATTGGGGGTTATTTGTATATGCGTATGTTTGGGAGTGGGAAGCTTGTGAACTTGGATATGGTTTTTGGTTTATTGTTTAGACATTTTGATGCATATGTGACTAGATAAATGAAGCATGATGTTTAAGGACTAAGTTTGAATGACTGAAATGCTTTTATATGCTAAATTTTTGTAGCCTGAAGCAAAGGTATTGATATTAAGGCTTTTAAAATGATTCCTTTGTATTTTCAAAAGTGCAGTGAGTCAGAATGTCAATTTGGAATTGATACCTTAGCTCGAGTTTCGATACTCAAGGTGTACTTATCGATACCTTGCGAAAGGTACCGATATTTTTTAATGTTTTGAAATTTGTCAAGAAACAAAATGATAGTTTGGTATCGATTTTCGAGGTGATATCGGTACCACTTATCAAAAATATCGATACCATAAAGGCAGTATCGATACCTATGTAACATTTTTGGGAAAATTTGTTAAGTGGTCCCAATGCTCAAGTTACGTACATTTTATGTTTGTTTGTCATATGTTAGTATGATTAAACGCTAAACTAAGTTTGCAAGACTTGATATCCTCACAAATGCTAGAATAATTAAAGTAAAACAAAACTGCATGTATCTCAATTCTGATAATTATAATGAAATCAACGTGAGACGGTGGTGTGGCATCTCGATATTCGGCCTGGTGTCCAAGCCGAGTATGGGGTATTACAATTGGATTGTGGTCCTTGTCCACTTCTATTTTGGTGTTGATTCCTTATGTAATAAACTGACTGACTAAGGATTTGACGGAAAATTCTCGAAAGAATAAGGATTTGACGAAAAATTCTCGAAAGAATGACCATCCCCACAATATACGCAGGAAACTACATCAAATTGACTTAGTGTTTGAGTTCAAAATTATTCACACCGTTAGTGGTAAACTGTTTCAGCTTTGAAGAGATAGACAATACCTAATCTGAGAGTAAAGTGCAAGCATTGACTTCATGAACTCAGGCTACACGTCTTCCTGACTACTCAATTTGTTGGAAATTTAATAGTTGATACTAGCGATCCTCTCGATGATTTTGTAAGCCTCATTATAAGACTTCAACAAGAGAGCACCATTCGCAAAAGCATCTACCATCAATCTTTTGTGTGTGTTGAGACCATTGTAAAACTTCTCCAACTAGATGCAGTGTGGAATCCCATTATGAAGACAATTACAAAGTAATTCTTTGAATCTTTCCCACGCCTTGTACAAGGACTCATCATCCAATTATTGGAAAGTGGTGATCTCATTTCGCAACTTAGCATTTTAGCTAGGTGGGAAATACTTAACCAAAAATATTTCTACTAAATCTTACCAAGTAAAAATTAAGCTAGGTGGCAAAAAATTAAGCCATGCTCGTGCTCGATCTCACAATGAGTATGGAAATAGTTTTAACCTCATTGCGTCTTCAAATACACCAGCTATTTTAAATGAATCACTCACCTCCATTAATAATCGAAGGTGAATGTATGGATTTTTCGTGGGCATTCCACTGAATTGGACCACCGTTTGCAGCATTTGAAACATCACTGGTTTCAATTCAAATTGGGGTCTTTGATTTCTGGCCTCCTAATTCCCAGATTTAACTCATAAATGAGTGGCACAGCGTACTGTCTTATGGCACGATCCCTACCATCAACAATAAGGATTGGATTGTGCACATTAGCGGCTCCATTATCTTAAACATCATTTTGATTTCCAAAGTCTATTTCTATGATTTTTTCTTGGGCTAATTGTTCATGTCTTCTTTATCTAAATGCCCACTCAATTTTAGGGTCTACTGATAATAAATCGATAATTCGACCTATGCTCATAAACTCTTGAAAGTAAATCACAAAAAATAAAGAATAAAGAATTAAATAAAAATCAAATTGCAAAAAATAATTTCATAAAAAATGATTAAGGAAAAAATCTTTGGCAACGGCGCCAACAACTTGTAACAAGTAGGTTTATGCAAGTGTACACAGTCATTATCAAGTAATAAGAAAAAGAGTTATCATCTCAATAGGGACTATGTATGTCAATCAATTAATTGCAAAATTAAATTTGTACAAATTGGTGATGAGAACACAATATTTCAAGTGATGGATGATTAAACTAGATTAAATTATCTTGATGTAAGATGATCCCTAATGTAACGCCCCGATTTTTAGGCCTGGAAGTATTAAGCCTTGAGTCTGGGTTCGGGTGGAAAACGGCCCGAATAATTTGGATGTTATTATTATTATTTAGTATGTTTAGTTTAGTAATTAAATAAATTACGAAGGGTTTATGGTGTGGGAAAAAAAGTCCGGGGCTCGACCCATAGCTTTAGCAAAATTCTTAAATTTTGCCTCTTAAGGGAATCTGGGCAATAGGCCTTATTAATAATTTGGGTCTAAGTATGTTGGTGGGCCTTTAAAAGGCTTAAGAGTAAATTTAATTTGAGACAATTCTTGAATTTTAATTTTGGGAGAGAGGGTTCTAGCGATATGGGCTTTTAAAGTTGAGGTGGTAAAATAGGACACAAATAAGGCCTTGGTAAAGTGGCAAGGTGGCGCCACTAAGTTCCTAAAAAAATGGCGTCTGGGAAGGAATTAAAGGTCCAGGGTTCAAGTTGCAAGGTAGGCATATTGTTACTTTTTAATTTAGGCATGTGTCGGGCATGTGATCACTTAAGTGAATTTCAGCAAGGGCCTTAGGGAGGTTGGGCCAATTGTTTTAGTTGATATTAGGGTTAGGTTCCTTTCTTTTTAGTCATTCATCCTTTCTGAGTTCTCACAAAAGCTGAAAACGCAAATTCCTTCTCCTTGGTGCCGAGTTCTTCTTCCTCTCTTTTTCCTCCATTTTTTTCTTCCTTTTTGCTTTTTCTTCTAGCCGAATCCTTCTGATCACCTTGCTCACCTCCTCTGTCAATCCCATCCTCCACAAAACATCCATAGCCGATTGCCATAAAAGTCAAAATCTCAAAAAATCACTTCTTGTGTTGATTACTCCAAGCCAAAATCCTTTAGTTATTTTTGTTCTTTTTAATCAACTTTCATCTTCTCTGAACCCTTAGTATCTGTCGGCAATATTACTTCACATTTATAGCCTCAAATCGTCATCTTCTTTATCACTTAAAAAGCCGAAATACCATAGATTTAGGGACTTATAGCCGAAACTTCAGATCTCCTAGATTTGAGTTCTACTATCGTTTAGAGGATAGATCTGGATCAGATCTGCGTAGAAATCAAAGAGGAATAAGTGGTAAGTGCTCATCACGTCAGATTTAGTCTTATTTTACAATTTAGAAAAAGCCGAAGTCCCTAAAATCTAGGGAGGCTGTCGATTTGGGCATAGGGCTTTAAGGGTCTTTAACTGACGATTTCTTTTGGTGATTAATTTCTTCTAGAGGTTGGATCGAAGGCTTGGATCTTTGGAACAAATAGACTTAGATCTAGTCATCGGTTTTCGGCAAAAAGGTAAGATTCTAAAGGCTTAAAGGGCATGGTTTGAATATGGGTAGGTGAATATTGGGATTGGTTGTTGTGGTTTACAATCTAAGAATTGTGGTAATCAATTGTAGGACATCGTAAGGGATCTCAATAGCATTCGTAGCGAAACAGGTGTGTATCGAACACCCTCTCATAGTTCAATTCGGCAAAAGCCGAAATACCGAAATTCTGGCATTTCGTGGGCTTGTGAGTGTGCAAGTGCTCACAAGACGTTTAGAAATCATTAGATCTGAAATCGCAAAGTGGTAAGTTAGTCGTGTGTGAAATTTCGTGCACTTTGGTAATTGGGCCTCGATAGGCTAAAATTGGGCCCAATGGGCTTACGAGCCCATACGGGCATAATAATAAAAAAATAGGCAATAAGTATGTTCTGTTAGACTGTAGAATCTAAACTGCTTAAACCGGTAAACTGGTCATAAAACTTGAATTATATGGGCTTAAATTGCTAATGGACACTGTAGGGCCCAATAGGGGTTTTAGGGCCCAATGGCTAAAATTGTGAAATTGAGATAAATAAAATATTGCAATGAAAAATGGGCTAGTAAGGACCGTAGCATTCATGAGAACCCTTAAAACTGATAAAATTACTGAAATACCTTTATAGGTGGAAAATTTACAGATTTACCCCTAGGAGCAAAATTACTAATATACCCCTAGGGTTAAGGTTGACCTAAATGCATGTTTGACTGTTACTATTTACTGCATGCCATGTTATTATTATCTGATGCATGGGACTACGTTATTGTTGGAGGAAGTACTGAAAGTGGCTTGTCCACGTATTGGAGGCTTTGCCTCAACTTAGTGATATCTGAGCAGCAGTGCTGCAACTGTGGAGTGTAGGGCTGGGTAGGTTGAGCTATTCCCCACATAGAGTGTAGGGCTGGTACGGGTGGAGTGTAGCGGTTGGTTATAGGCTGGGTTGGGCTTGCATACACGAATATGTCTGTTCTGTTCTAGAATGGGCCTACGGGTCATGCTGTTATCTGAAAAGGGGCTAAGACCCAGGTTACTGTATTCTGAAAAAGGTTTCGGCCCAGTACCCACTGTTATCTGAATAGGGCTTAAGCCCAATGGGCTTGAGCTGACTTGGGCTTTGGATGGGTTTTCCATACACACTGAGTTTTCCAAACTCACCCCCTTTCTCTTCCATCCTTGCGGGTGAGCCCTAGTTGGTGGACTTTGAGCTGAGCGAGATTTAGAGTGGCCACGAATATTAAATTTCTGGTTTTTTTAAATAAGTTTCAATTAGCTTCCTTTTAAATCTCGCATTTATTTTTGATTATTTCTATTTTGGTTAAAGTTGTAATAAGGCCACTCTATTATTTTTATTTCGGGTTTTTAATTTTCTTAAATCATTTTCAACTTCAGATTCACATCACTTAAATTGATTTCTTGAAATTGGTTAGCTCTAGGGCGCGTTTTTAAAAGAAATTACCTGATTTCAAAATATCGTGAAGCAAGACAAGGCTTCCGCAACGAAAACGTCTTCAAAATTAATAACATTTCCAAATGGTTTTAAACGAAATGGTTTTCCCTGAACAATCACTCAATTAAAGTGTGACAATGGTTGTGTGCATGTTGAGGAGTGGATCCGTGGAGAGCTTGGTACTTAAGCAGTCTAATAGACTCACCTCCTCTTTTCCGGCATCCTACCTGGTGCACAGCTTTCATTCACTTTAATCTATAACGAAAAATACTCTTTAAACACTAAGAAAGATTTTAGATAAAACATGAATTTTATAGTAACGCTTCAATGTGACACATCAGATTCGGCTGTAACGTCTACGCCGGGTTTGGGTGTTACATTTAGTGGTATTAGAGCAAGGTTGCAACAACTCAGCTGTGGATCGGGTCCAAAAAGGTTTTCAAAACTTTAAGCCCAAAGAGGGTATTTTTGGAAAAATCTGACTTTTGAAAACAAATTTTATGTTTAAAGGAGATAAATTCCAAACTGGTTTTCTTTAAATCAAATGTTTGAGAAATGGATTTTAAAAAGGCGTAAATCTTTTGGGTTTGTCTGAAATCTGATAAGGTGGCACACTGAATCCTCGGCACCAAGTCTGTAAGTATCTTTCTGCTCTATATATATTGTACTGTACTAAAAGTAATACTGTAGATAGTACTGAGCCTTAGATATAGTATTATAGATAATGTAGTATTAAGGCTACAAAATTGAGACTGTAGGGTAAACTAAGACCTAGGAAACTGTGACAGTAGCTAAACTGTGATTGCGTGAGAACAACTCTGAAACTTTATCTGTGCATAAGACATCTGTAATAAACACTGAAATACTAAGCTGTTTCATAAAATTCGCATTGTTGTTATTGGAATTAGAGTGCGCAGTGGAAGCATAGTGGTTTGACTTGAGTAATACGGTTAGTTGATAGTTTGAAATTTAGAGGACGAAACTTCTTTAAGGGAAGTAGAGTTATAATGCCCCGATTTTTGGGCCTGGAAGTATTGGGCCTTGAGTCTGGGTTCGGGTGGAAAACGGCCCGAATAATTTGGATGTTATTATTATTTAGTATGTTTAGTTTAGTAATTAAATAAATTACGAAGGGTTTATGGTGTGGGAAAAAAAGTCTGGGGCTCGGCCCATAGCTTTAGCAAAATTCTTAAATTTTGCCTCTTAAGGGAATCTGGGCAGTAGGCCTTATTAATAATTTGGGTCTGAGTATATTGGTGGGCCTTTAAATGGCCTAAGAGTAAATTTAATTCGAGGAAATTCCTGAATTTTAATTTTGGGAGAGAGGGTTCTAGCGATATGGGCTTTTAAAGTTGAGGTGGTAAAATAGGACACCAATAAGGCCTTGGTAAAGTGGCAAGGTGGCGCCACTAAGTTCCTAAAAAAATGGCGTCTGGGAAGGAATTAAAGGTCCAGGGTTCAAGTTGCAAGGTAGGCATATTGTTACTTTTTATTTTAGGCATGTGCCGGCATGTGATCACTTAAGTGAATTTCGCCAAGGGCCTTAGGGAGGTTGGGCCGATTGTTTTAGTTGATATTAGGGTTAGGTTCTTTTCTTTTTAGTCATTCATCTTTCTGAGTTCTCACAAAAGCTGAAAACGCAAATTCCTTCTCCTTGGTGCCGAGTTCTTCTTCCTCTATTTTTCCTCCATTTTCTTTCTTCCTTTTTGCTTTTTCTTCTAGCCGAAACCTTCTGATCACCTTGCTCACCCTCTCTGTCAATCCCATCCTCTACAAAACATCCATAGTCGATTGCCATAAAAGCCGAAATCTCGAAAACTCACTTCTTGTGTCGATTACTCCAAGCCAAAATCCTTTAGTTATTTTTGTTCTTTTTGATCAACTTTCATCTTCTCTAAACCCTTAGTATCTGTCGGCAACATTACTTCAAATTTATAACCTCAAATCGTCATCTTCTTCATCACTTAAAAAGTTGAAATACCATAGATTTAGGGACTTATAGCCGAAACTTCAGATCTCCTGGATTCGGATTCTACTATCGTTTAGAGGATAGATCTGCATCAGATCTGCGTAGAAATCAAAGAGGAATAAGTGGTAAGTGCTCATCACCTCAAATTTAGCCTTATTTTACAATTTAGAAAAAGCCGAAGTCCCTAAAATCTAGGGAAGCTGTCGATTTGGGCATAGGGATTTAAGGGTCTTTAACTGACGATTTCTTTTGGTGATTAGTTTCTTCTAGTGATTGGATCGAAGGCTTGGATCTTTGGAACAACTAGACTTAGATCTACTCATCGGTTTTCGGTAAAAAGGTAAGATTCTAAAGGCTTAAGGGGCGTGGTTCGAATATGGGTAGGTAAATATTGGGATTGGTTGTTGTGGTTTGCAATCTAAGAATTGTGGTAATCAATTGTAGGACATCGTAAGGGATCTCAGTAGCAGTCGTCGTGAAACAGGTGTGTATCGAACACCCTCTCATAGTTCAATTCGGTAAAAGCCGAAATGCCGAAATTCCGGCATTTCGTAGGCTTGTGAGTGTGTGAGTGCTCACAAGACGTTTAGAAATCATTAGATCTGAAATCGCAAAGTGGTAAGTTAGTCGTGTGTGAAATTTCGTGGAGTTCGGTAATTGGGCCTCAATAGGCTAAAACTAGGCCCAATGGGTTTACGGGCCCATACGAGTATAATAATAAAAAAAGGCAATAAGTATGTTCTGTTAGACTGTAGAATCTAAACTGCTTAAACTGGTAAATTGGTCATAAAACTTGAATTAAATGGGCTTAAATTGCTAATGTACACTGTAGGGCCCATTAGGGGTTTTAGGGCCCAATGGCTAAAATTGTGAAATTGAGATAAATAAATTATTGCAATGACAAATGGGCTAGTAAGGACCGTAACATTCATGAGAACCCTTAAAACTGATAAAATTACTGAAATACCTTTATAGGTGGAAAATTTACAGATTTACCCCTAGAAGCAAAATTACTAATATACCCCTAGGGTTAAGGTTGACCTAAATGCATGTTTGACTGTTACTATTTACTGCATGCCATGTTATTATTGTCTGATGCATGGGACTGGGTTATTGATGGAGGAAGTACTGAAAGTGGCTTGTCCACGTACTGAAGGCTTTGCCTCAACTTACTAATATCTGAGCAGCAGTGCTGCAACTGTGGAGTGTAGGGCTGGGTGGGTTAAGCTATTCCCCACATGGAGTGTAAGGCTGGTACGGGTGGAGTGTAGCGATTGGTTATAGGCTGGGTTGGACTTGCATACACGAATATGTCTGTTCTGTTCTGGAATGGGCCTACGGGCCATATTGTTATCTGAAAAGGGCTAAGGCCCAGGTTACTGTATTCTGAAAAGGGTTTCAGTCCAGTACCCATTGTTATCTGAATAGGGCTTAGGCCCAATGGGCTTGAGCTAACTTGGGCTTTGGATGGGTTTTCCTGTGACACCCCTAAAGTGACCCTAGTCGGAAAGTGGTTTCGAGACCACTAAACCGAGTCATAAAGATAATTAACCGTCATAGTTGATGCTCATTATATGTACATATGCATGTGTGAAAATTTCATGTTTGAATTTTGTTAATGGTAAGTGAATTTTATCAAATAGGACTTATGTGAGAAAATTTGGAAATGTGCTAGGCAAATGTAAAGTGGCCTAATAATGCATGTTGTGAAATGATGGGTTTGCATGTCAAATTCCCCACTTTAGAGGTAGTGGCCGGCTATGAGGGTATGGGATACAAAGCATACGCATTTTGTATTAATATTATAATGACTACATGGTTTTATAATAGGAAATAAGTATTAAAAAAAACATATTAAAGACATTTTATGCTAATATGTGTGGGAAGAATAATAAAATATGAGGGGAGTGGGAGGAGAAACCAAAGTTGTCTCCCCCTTACTCCCCATTGCCGTGACTAGAGAAAGGGGAGGAAAAACAAAATTCTTCCTTTGTTGTTCAACATGGCCGAATGGAAGGAAGAAGAAGAGGGGAAGTTCGGCCAAGGTGGTTCTTGAGATTAAGGTATGTTCAATGTTGCTTTTGGAGGTTTACACATCCTTTGGAGGGTTAGCCTACTTCTATTTATCTCATGGATGAAATTAGGGTTGTTGGAGAGTTAGGATTCGGCTAAGAGGCTTCAAAATTTTAGTTGATGCCTTGATACTACTAGCATGTTAGCTATATGGATGTGTTAAATTACTCGAAATGCTAGATAAATTTGAACTCCCTACCAAATTCTTTAGGCAACCCATGTTAGAAATTTCGGTATTGAGATGTCTAGATCTTTCGGCCATTGTAGCTATGGAGGAATAAAGTTTTTGTTTCTTGTTAAATTGGATGAATCTTGTTGTATGAGTGCTTAAACAAACTATGATCAAATGGATGCATAAATTCAAAGTGGGAAGAAATGGGCTATTATATTTGATGCTAATGCCGAATATGAAGATGATGAACTTGAATAAATAATATTCAGCTAGCATGATAAGTTCTGAAATATTAAGTAGATGATATAATTGATTGATGAAGTGGCTAATAAGGATTTCTAATGAAATTGTTGCCAAGGCCGAATGTATCATGAAGTAAATAAAAAAATTCTAAATGTGCATTATGTGCTTATATGTGTATTCGGCCAGGGAAGTTTGACATGAAACTTTGATAGGTTTGAGAGATGAATGACCGAATGAGCTAGAGGTTATGTATGGATGAATTTTATGCACATGTGTGTGTGTGGCATTAGTAGCTAATGGCATTCGGCATTGTTTAATTAAAATTAGAAATGAATGCTTGAAAGTTAAATAGGTCACTCTAATGACCAAATATGCTAAAAGCTAATATATGGACAAATGATACGAACGAATTGGTTTTTGAAATGTATATGGTTGCCATATATATGTGTTTGATTGAGAAGTAAATTTGTTTGATTTAGCTCAAGAGCCTAGAGGATCAAAGTTGGATAAGGGAAAGGAAAAAAGTGATCGAAGAGCCGTCGTAATCGTTTGGCAACTTCCGAGGTAAGTTTTAAGTGTTTAAACGTTGAGTAAATTCAATTATAATAGGACATGATGAGCTGATTTAATAAGATATGATGTGGCCATGATATGTTCTAAGCTCAAATGGTAAGTTCTTAAGTGTTTGAGCTTGGGAATTTAAAGGTAATTTGAAATAGTCTGCTTCGGACAGCAACAGTAACGTGACTTTAGAAAATCACCATAAATTTATGGACTTGAATTAGAGGCTGAATGATACATGAAATTAAAGCTTAATGAGTCTAGTTTCTTATAAAAGAAACCGTGGAAGCAAAGGAATTTCCGATAATGAGATATTTAAAGTTGTGTGAGACGGTGTCAGAATGACTCCAAAATCCCCTGTTCTGTTTTTAGAAAATCATTATAAATTGTACAAAAATGGTTATAAGATAAAATTTATAGACTTAGACTCCTTAATGAGTCTAGTTTCAAATAAAATCAAATACAACACATTTTGAATTCTGTAAAATGATAAATTTGATTCGTAGTGAAGAGTGGTCAGATTAGTCAAACAGTGGAACAGGGGAAACTTTAAGAAAAATCTGGTATTTATAGGCCAAACCTAAAATTCTGGAGATTTTATGGATGGAAGATATACGAGTCTATATTCAGGAAAAATTAACGGAAAGTGATTTGGAGTTTTGTAGCTCCAGTTATAAATGATTTAGTGACTATTGCTCAGGAAAAACAGCTTGTGCTGAATCTGAGATTGTGTTGTAAACCTTGATAAACTTGTTCTAGTTGCTCATAAGCTATCGATTAAACCCATACGTGAATTCTAAATTGTGATATTGGAAAATGATAGATGTAGATTCAGCCAAGAGAGTGTATATATGTGATAAGGCCTAATGGCCGATGTGATGAATGTGAAAGTGTATATGTGTGATAAGGCCTAATAGCCGATGTGATGAATGTGAAAGTGTATGTATGTAATAAGGCCTAATGGCCGATGTGATGAATGTGAAAGTGTATATATGTGATAAGGCCTAATGGCCGATGTGATGAATGTGAAAGTGTATGTATATGTGATAAGGCCTAATGGCCGATGTGATGAATGTGAAAGTGTATGTATATATGTGATAAGGCCTAATGGCCAATGTGATGAATGTGAAAGTGTATGTATATATGTAATAAGGCCTAATAGCCGATGTGATGAATGTGAAAGTGTATATGTGTGATAAGGCCTAATAGCCGATGTGATGAATGTGAAAGTGTATATGTGTGATAAGGCCTAATAGCCGATGTGATGAATGTGAAAGTGTATATATGTAATAAGGCCTAATGGCCGATGTGATGAATGTGAAAGTGTATATATGTGATAAGGCCTAATGGCCGATGCGATGAATGTGAAAGTGTATATATGTAATAAGGCCTAATGGTCGATGCGATGAATGTGAAAGTGTATATATGTGATAAGGCCTAATGGCCGATGCGATGAATGTGAAAGTGTATATATGTGATAAGGCCTAATGGCCGATGTGATGAATGTGAAAGTGTATATATGTGACAGGGCCGAGTGGCCAACGTAATGGATGTGAAAGTGCATAAATGTGATAAGTCCCGAAAGGCATTTGTGTCAGTACTATATCCGGGTTAAAACCCCGCAGGCTTTATGCGAGAATATTATCACTGATTAATGTCCTTAAGCTTCGTGCTTGTACTATATCCGAGCTCTAAAGACCCGATGACTACGTGTGGGGATTTTGTCCGGGTAAGACCCGATAACTTCGTGTGAAGATTATGTCCGGGTAAGACTTCGTAATAAGAATTGCTTATAAATATATTCAATGCGAATGGTTAAACAGGTATGTACTTCAAGTTTATATGTGAGCTTGATTTGCACTAAATCATAAGGTAGTTATGTGATGCATACGAAAGCAATCTATGAGACTATTCCTATGATTATGTGACATCGGATCAGTGTGAGAGGTGATGTGAAATCATACGATATATCTATGTCACATGAGCTCACTTTTATGTGAAAGTTTATCTGCCTATTGTATATGATGAGATGTGCAGATTCGGTAAAGGGATGGTATGCCCGAAGGAAGAGTGAAATAAAAATACGAACAACTATGTTATAATTTGATTGTTATATGTTGACACTGCTTAAAACTTACTAAGCATTGTAATGCTTACTCCGTTTACTCTGTTCCCTCTGTTTTATAGATCTCATTGCGAAGCTACAGGCTCGGGGATCGTCAGCAACTAGTCACACTATCACTATCCACTGTTTGGTACTGCTATGTTTCGGATTGTCTTATGGCATGTATAAAATAGACTGGTGGCGGAAGAATATTTTGGTTAATGTATATAGCCATGCGAAAATGGCTTATATATGTTTGAGCATAATGTTATAATCATTTGGTATGGAATGGTTAATCGCTATCATGATTTGTGCTATTTATGCTAAAAGGGCTAGTTGAATCATGAAAACTATGAAATAGGTAAAGTCTACCTTAAAGGCAGATGCTGGCAGCAGCAGTGATGTAGATTTGGAAAATCACTAAAAATAGTAGGATTGGAATTAAATAGTGAATAAATTATTTAAACGAACCTTATTGAATCTATTTTCATAGGAAAGTAAGTAAATGATCATATGGAGAGTATGTTAAGAGATATTCAGGTTCTCGTGAGAAAGGGCCAGAACGGTTTCTGGATTCCCTGTTCCGACTTTGGAAATTCATTATAAATTAACCAGAGATAATTAGGAGTCATACCATATATGTATGGATCCCTCTCTGAGTCTAGTTTCTATAGAAACAAACGGAATCAGTATTGAAGCCCTGTGCAGGGAGATATCCAAGTCGTAATGCGCAAAGGTCAGTGTAGTCGATCCCTGTAACATGGGAGAATTTGACTAATAAACTGTACTAATTGGCCTGACCAAAAATTCTATAAACAAATATGTAGATGGGAATATGAGTCTAGTTTCAGGGAAAAATTACGAAACTGATTTTCGAGTTGTGAAACTCAAGATATGATTTTTAAAGCGACTAGTACGCAGATTGGCAGTGTCTGGGAAATTTTTTTATAAGTGGTTAAAGTCTGCTAACACCTCGTGTTCGACTCCGGTGACGGTCTCGGGTTCGGGGTGTTACATTTCCATACACACTGAGTTTTCCAAACTCACCCCCTTTCTCTTCCATCCTTGCAGGTGAGCCCTAGTTGGTGGACTTGGAGCTGGGTGGGATTCAGAGTGGCCACTAAGATTAGATTTCTAGTTTTTTTTTAAATAAGTTTCAATTAGCTTCCTTTTAAATCTCGCATTTATTTTTGATTATTTCTATTTTGGTTAAAGTTGTAATAAGGCCGCTCTAGTATTTTTATTTTGGGTTTTTAAATTTCTTAAATCGTTTTCAACTTGAGATTCACATCACTTAAATTGATTTCTTGAAATTGGCTAGCTCTAGGGCGCATTTTTAAAAGAGATTACCTGATTTCAAAATATCGTGAAACAAGACAAAGCTTCCGCAACGAAAATGTTTTCAAAATTAATAACCTTTCCAAATGGTTTTAAACGAAATGGTTTTCCCTGAACAATCACTCAGTTAAAGTGTGGCAATGGTTGTGTGCATGTCGAGGAGTGGATCCGTGGAGAGCTTGGTACTTAAGCAGTCTAATAGACTCACCTCCTCTTTTCCGGCATCCTACCAGGTGCACAGCTTCCATTCACTTTAATCTATAACGAAAAATACTCTTTAAACACTAAGAAAGATTTTAGATAAAACATGAATTTTATAGTAATGCTTCAATGTGACACACCGGATTCGGCCGTAACGTCTAGGCCGGGTTTGGGGTGTTACACCTAATGCAATTCTAATTTGAGTATGATAATTAACTAAAATGTTTAAGATGAATTTAGTAGCAACACAAACTTCAACAATCAATTACATGAATAGGCTAGAATAATTACATCATTCAACTTAATCCATTTTTCTCATGTTTAACAGTGTTTGGAGAATATTTAATGGCAACTCGATCTTTCATGAGTTCAAAACCAATTAAGTCCTTTCAGAATCTTTTTCTTAGTAAAACATGCATTTTACTGATCATATTAAACTAAGGGTTTCTTAGAATTCATGTGAAGTAACAAGGACGGGTTAGGTTTGAAACAATTTAATCACATAAACCTAAATACTGTGCAAGATAATAGAGCTCATTAAACTTATTATGAACATTTAATTTAGTAGGGTTCGGATCTAAATTAAGCATACACTTTTCAACTATTGTGTCCATTAGCCATCATCTGGCTAGGATTGTTCAGCTAATTTCAATGCATCCAAGCACGTATGAATGAAATACATGCTTGAGTTTAATTGAAAACATGAATGACTGAGGCACAAACACTATAAACATGATTTAAACAACTTCAATGAATTGATGCAATCATCCTAGCTAAACAGATTTAAGCTACCATTATTGATGACAATATAACAAAGCACGTTGAAAAACATGATTAAAATCAAAGTAACAAGTATAGGAAGAATAAACTCTATTTGAATCAGCAGCCTTGTGAACTCTATTAAAGAAGTTTCCTCTCGCCATCATGTTGCTCCTTTGGTAATGGCTCCTCAAGGTTTCCGGCCAAGAGATGGTCTTATCAAGGTTTTGTTGGCTAAAAAAGAAAGTAAATATGGGATGCTATGATTAGGAATAAAGAGAAGGAATGGAAGAATAGAAGAGAAATGTTAAATGAAGGATGAATTCAGGGATGATTGAAATGTGAGATGGGAGTGGATATTTATACTTGAGGTTGGTGGAGGAGTTTACTAAATATGGCTTCAAGGATCGCTTTGATTTCTCCCACCTTTGGTCAGCCATAAATGTGGAAAGAAGGGTGAGTTGATTGCTTGATTCAAGCATAAAATCATCCTTGAATCATGCAAGGGGTGAACGGCTTCTTGAACAAAAGTAGTGTGCTGATTTTCAATGATTTTCCAAGTCTAGGAACCTCCAAATAATTATCCCAAAAGTTGATTTTTGGCTACCCAAATATCCTTTCAGAATTGGGCTTCTTTTTTCCTTGTTTGGACAATTTTGTGACCCATGTAATAGTCAGAGTTGTCCACCATGTAGCACCATTTTTAACTGGTTCAAAGCAACATCTTTATGACACAATTTGCATGGTTTTGCCGTCCAAGTAGTGTAGAATTGCTCATGTCCATGCAAAAATTATAATAAGCTCTTTATTAAATCAACTTCATGGTCCCACTGCATTAATTATATATAACGTATTAATAAATAACATGAAATAATTTAATTTATGTACAAAATTAAAATAATAAAGCACAAATTTACATATTTTATAAATTCATGTCCATTGTCAAAATATAAGCAAAATTCACCTAATTAATTAATAAATACTCGGGATTAGTATTATTTCTAAGTAAAAAGGTGGTAAAAATACTAGAAAAAACCTATATAATTTAGAGTTCACAACCATGCAGCACAAGTAGAATCCATATAGAACTATACTTCCTCTATTTGACATTGATTAGGATAAGGTTTTTCAACCTTTAAATAGATGTAGTCGAAACTCCTCTTGTATCATTCATTTTTCAACATTGGTGAATTTTTTCTCCTCTGTCCATAGTTTTTTTCTCAAAAGGGTTACCACGTAAAATTTATGTGTTCTTATTTTTCTTATTTTGTGATCATTCTATTGTCATTATCGGTATTTATTATAACAATCAAATTATATTATCATAATAATTTAACATGCATTTCCTTTTTTTATTAATTCAATAGCCAGATGAATAATAGTAAAAGAGTTCAGATATACGGTTTACAGTATCAGGATACACCAAAGTGATAAACAAGGCATGAAAGTGCATACAGAAGCACCAAAGTGCATAACTAGGCACAAATGTGCAGTTAGGGCATCATAATGCAAACAAGAGCATGAATATGCTATCAAGAGTACTGTAATGCTAATAGGAGCACAGATGTGGGATCAAAAGCACTATAGTGCTAACAAGAGCACGAATGTGTCATCAAGAGCATTGTAATGCTAACAGGAGCACCTTAGTGCTAAAATAGAGTATGAACGTACTATCAGGAGCACTTATTCAAGATTTAGGACATTCATGTTATCACAAAACTTCTAATAACTAACGAATGTATTAGGTTCATCTTAATATCATACAATACTCTACATCAAGTTTAATTATCCCATACATATCTAAATACCTTTCATTTAAGTCCAAACTCAACTTTTATATCAATGCCATTTCATTCAAGTTTCATCAACTATATACAAATATTTATAACACAATTAATCAACATTTATAATGATTAAAAACTATATGAACTTCCCGAAAAAACAACAACAAACAAGATTCCAGGTACTAATTCGTAATTTCTCTTTTTTCTCAATTATCTACCGATTGGTTTAATTCTTGATCTATACGATAATTCATTTCAAATTATCAGTTACAAATATCCTATACTAACTTAATTCATGCATATGAAAGCTTAATTTTGCTTTTCATAATAACCCTAAAGTTTCACATTTAATTCAATTTAGTCTTTAAAACCGAAACTGCTTTATCTTTCATATTTAAGCTCCATTTTGCAATCTGATTTCAATTACATCCTTCTACAACCTTATAAAATCAATAATTACAAAAATTTCAGACTAATTTTACATCATTTTCATTTTATCCCTTATGTTCAAACACTAACATTTAACTTTAGAATTTAATCCATTTTTCATTTCTAACTTAACATCCAACCAATCTAACATTAGAAGCTTTGATAAACAACCACAATAAATTTTACATACTTTAATAGTTTTTAAAACAAATATACGAATTAGCTAAATCGAGTTACAATGATCTCAAAAATATAAAATTTATGAAAAACGGACTTTGAATACTCTACATGCAAAGGCCGAACGTCCAAGGGAGTTTGAAGCTTTTCCTTTCTCTTCAATGGAGAGCATTCGGTGGAGAAAGCTTGAGAAGATGAAAAACATTCTCTCTCTTTTCACTACCTATGTTTTATTTCTTTTTTTTAAATATTTTTTAATCTAAATTTTCTAATAAAATTAATGCTAACATGTGCCTAAACTGTCCACCTTAATGTAATATGGCATAACTGCCAAGCAAGTCCTTGAATATTTACCATGTAAGGCTTTTAAGAAATAAAAATCTATAAAGATTAGCTTTTACATTTTCTACAATTTAATCCTTATATCTTAATTAACTATTAAATCATTAAAATTTTTAGACTAAATTTCAATTCAACTATATAATAAGTTAGTAAATATTTTTTTTAATAAAAAGACCCTAAGGTCAAAACTCATTTATTGCACCATTCATTACAATATCATGAATCTTCGAAGGATAATCCATTTTGAAAGACTAATTACATCTATTATGAATCACAAATTTACACATAAAATCCTCTACTCGGTTACTGCTATTATCAAAAATCTTGCAGGCTTCATTGACGCAGCATCCCATAATAGTGATGTCTAGTCCCCTCTTTTTGACTTTGTTGACTAGGTTTGCACAGTCGGATTCAAATATAACTTTCGAAATATTAAGATTGGAAGCCATCTTCAAGCTCTCATAAAAAGCTTCTATCTTTGCCCAATCGGCCTTCATCAACTTATCTTTAAAACCACTGCTACCCCCAATTACAAAACCGTTCGAATCTCTATTTATGGCATGTTGATTAAACGTTAAATGTGATTTTAATGGGTTTAATTTAGAATTTTTTTTAGGAGAATGAAAGGTCAAGAGTAATTAGTTTATGGCTATTATTAGATTTTAATAATTTCAGTTTTTTTTAAGGGCAATATTCTATAAATAGTTTGTAAGCATTTGATATAAGATAGAGAAAGAAAAAGTAAGAAAGTTTAAAAGCTAAAAACAAAAGTTTTTTTTGGTTCTATCTTTAGCAATTTTTCAATTTGGTATCCGAGCCATGGAGAGTGTGACTAGTAATGTGCCGCTATCTCAACTAACGAAGGCAAACTATGAGAATTGCAGCATCCAAATGAAATCTTTTCTCGGGTCTCAAGATGGTTGGGAGGTGGTCCAAGAAGGTTTTGTAGAACCGACAACTACCGTAGGATGTACGGCGGCTCAAAACAAGATGTTGAAAGAGATGCGATCGAAAGATAAGGCGGTATTGTACATGTTGTTCCAAGCTATTGACAAGTCGATCTTTGAGAAGATTGCGAGTGCGACAACTTCAAAAGAAGCGTGGGACATTTTGGCGAGGGTGTACAAAGGAGCCGACCGGGTTAAACAAGTCTGCCTTCAAACTCTTCACGGCGAGTTGGAAGGCATGAAGATGAAGGAATCGGAAGGTGTCTCCGACTACATTACACGTGTTCAAACAGTGGTGAACAAACTCAACCGAAATGGAGAAGCGTTAACCGATGCATGAGTTGTGGAGAAGATTTTGAAGTTGTTAATTGACAGTCTCGAGAATGTCGTATGTGCCATAGAAGAGTCAAAAGATCTAGCAATGCTCACAATCGACGAGCTCGTCAGTTCTCTCAAGGCACATGAACAACATAAGAAGACGGGGCAATTGTGGCAAGACGGGGCATTTCGTGAAAGAATGTCACATCTTGAAAAATGTGGAAGAGGCAACCAACCTAACCCACAGAAGATGAGGAGGCGAAAGAAGGTTTTCTCTTGATGGCACACAACGAAGTCAACACCAACAACAACATGGTGTGGTACCCTAACATGGGTGCAACTAACCATATGTGCGGGCACAAGCACCTATTCAAAGAGATGCGAAAGGTTGAAACGGGTCATGTGTAGTTTGGAGATGCGTCGAAAGTTGAGGTAAAGGCCAATGTACCGTTTTTTATTTACAAAAGGATGGGTTAGTTGGGTCTATCCAAGATGTGTATTACGTACCAGACCTCAAGAGCAACATTTTGAGTATGGGGCAATTCATAGAAAAAGGTTATTTGGTACTTATGAAAGACCAGGTGTTACACTTGAAAGATAAGCAAGGGCGTTTGGTCGCTCGAGTTAAAATGGGGAGAAATAGCATGTACAAGTTGAATTTGAGAAGCGTTTGAGAAAAAGGTTTGCGAGGCATCGTTGTGGCATATCTGTTTTGGTCACCTATATTATGGTGGTCTAAACGAGTTGGCAAAGAAGAACATGGTGCACGGGCTACTGGACATGGACTACGAGGGAAATTTTTGTGAAGAATATGTGCTCGGCAAGCATGTGAGAACTTCGTTTCAAAAGAAGGTAGAATATTGGGCTAAGCAACCTCTCGAATTGATTCATACCGGTATGTAGACCAATCATCCCCGAATATTTTAGTGGTAAAAGGTTTTTCATTTCCTTTATCGATGATTTTTCACGAAAAACTTGGGTTTATTTTTTGAAAGAAAAATCTGAGGCGTTCGAGGTGTTCAAAAAGTTCAAAATGAGGGTGGAAAAGGCAATCGGTAGACACATCAAATCTGTACAATCCGATAGAGGTTACGAGTATTCTTCGACGGCTTTCATAGAGTATTGTGAGGAGCAAGGCATAAGACGATTCCTAACCACACCATACTCTCCCCAACAAAACGGTGTAGCAAAAAGGAAGAACCAGACTGTTCTCGACATGGTTCAGTTAATGCTCAAGAGCAAGAAGATGCCGAAGGAATTTTAGGCGAAAGCCGTGCAATGTGTCATCTATGTGCAAAATCGGTATCCACATTCGAAGTTGAATGATCAAACACCATAAGAGGCACGAAGCGGACAAAAACTGACAGTTTTTCATCTCAAAGTATTCAGTAGTGAGGCCTATGCACATGTGCCGGATTAGCTAAGAACGAAGCTCAAAGACAAAAGAAAAAAGTTTATTTTTATTGGGTATGATGAGAAAACAAAAGGATCAAGCTACTCGAACTGATAAGCAAAAAGGTTGTGGTGAGTCGTGATGTACAAGTTAATGAAGCAAGCAAGTGGGATTGGAATAACTCAACAGAGGTCATCATCAAAGATAGAGAATCATCAACCACTACACCAACAATCATACCGAAAAATCTGAAGCTATCAATGATGAAGATGAACCGCAACAGCCCAAAATGCGAAGTTTGCAATATTTGTATATGATTCAAAAAATGAGGTACACATTGTATGTCTTTTGGCAAATTCTGAGAATATAAGTTTTGAAGAGGCGGTGCGAGACAAGAAATGGCAAACTGCTATGGACGAGGAGATTAAAGCAATTGACCGCAACAACACATGGGAGTTAACGGAGTTGTCGAAAGGAAGTTAGCCCATTGGTATGAAATGGGTGTTCAAGAGAAAGATGAATGCTCAAAGCGAAATAGAATAGTACAAGTAAAGGGATATAAACAAAAGGAAGGAATCGATTATGACGAGGTGTTTGCTCTCGTTGTAAGAATAGAGACAATCCAATTGTTCTTTTCACAAGCGGCTAAATTCAAATGGCCGATATTTCAAATGGATGTCAAGTCGACATTCTTGAATGGTGTGCTTGAAGAAGAAGTCTACATCGAACAACCACCCGGGTGCATGAAAAGTGGAGAAGAGAAAAATGTGCTGAAATTGAAGAAGGCACTTTACGGGTTGAAGCAAGCACCGCTGGCATAGAATACTCGTATTGATACATACTTCAAGGAGAAGGGTTCAAACAATGTCCCTATGAACATGCCCTTTACGTGAAGAAGAATGGAGGTACTATGTTATTTGTTGCTCTTTATGTTGATGATCTCATTTTATGGGGAACAATGGTGAGATGATACAAGATTTTAATAGCATAATGACACAGGAATTCGAGATGATAGATTTAGGTTTGATAAAGTTTTTCCTTGGTTTAGAGGTAAGATAAGAAGAGACAGGTATTTTTATGTCACAGGAGGCATATACAAAGGAAATTTTGAAGAAATACAAGATGGTATATTGCAAACCGGTATCAACTCCAATGGAACAGGTGCAAAACTCTCGAAATTCAATGGAGGAGAACGAGTCGACGCGAGCAAATACCGGAGTTTGGTGGGAAGTCTTCACTACAAGGTCTGATCTTTCACTAAGTGTTGGCATTATAAGTCGGTTCATGAAGGAGTCGGTTTATGCACATTGGAAGGCATTGAAGCGAATCCTACGGTACATCCAAGGAACGGTGTCACTCGGGTTATTCTATTCAAATATGGAAGATTACAAGTTGATTGGGTACTCTGACAGTGATTGGTGCAGAGACTTAGACGATCGGAAAAGTACATCGGGATATGTGTTCTTTATGGGTAACACGGCCTTTACTTGGCTTTCAAAGAAGCAACCAATCGTGACACTCTCGACATGTGAAGCTGAATATGTGGCAGTGTCTTGGTGTGTGTGTGTGTGTCATGCTATATGGCTCAAAAATTTGTTGGACGAGTTGGAGCAACAACAACTCGGTGCGACTGAGATACGAGTTGACAATAAATCAGCAATTGAGTTAGCAAAGAACCCAATGAATCATGAGAGAAGCAAACACATTGACACTCATTTTCACTTCATCCAAGATCACATAAAAGAAGGAAGTGTGAAATTAGTGCACCTGGCAAGCCAGGACCAAGTTACAAATATCTTCACGAAACCGCTATCGATGGTACTTCTTGACAATTGCAAGAAATTAATCGGCATGAAGGATGGCAGAAGCATTTAAGTTTACGGGGGAGTTAGTTTTGTTGATTAAACGTTAAATGTGATTTTAATGGGTTTAATTTAGAAGTTTTTTTTAGGAAAATGAAAGGTCATGAGTCATTGGTTTATGACTATTATTAGATTTTAATATTTTCAATTTTTTTTAAGGGCAATATTCTATAAATAGTTTGTAAGAAGAAACAAAGAAAAAGTAAGAAAGTTTAGAAGTTAAAAACAAAAGTTTTTTTTTTTTTTTATTCTGTCTTAAGCAATTTTTCATGGCACCGAACCCCATTCTCCCATTCAGGACCGCAGTATCGAAGTTGATCTTTACATAACCATTCGGGGGCTTCATCCAGTTTTTCTCGCCGGAATCGGAGGTATCACAGGTCTTTCATTTAGATTGTGAATTCTAAACTCTTGACTAAGAGTCTATGCCCTTTCCCAAACCACCCTTGCTTCATCGTCTTTACCATGAAATACCAACTTTTTCTGTTGCTCCAATAGTTCCAGAAAAGAGTAAAAAAGTCTGCCGCTGCCTTAACGTCCAACGCTCTAAGAACATCTTCCAGCCAGTCAATGCACCGCTCATAGCTCCCTTCGATCAAACGATTATCTAAACCCCAAAAGTTAGAATTGCACGTGCCAAAGGGCAGTCTTTCAAAGCATGGATCAGCGTCTCCTCCCTGTTCTTGCACCTAGGGCAGTTCTTTGAAAAGTTTTGACGAATCCGAGAAATATTCTCATAAGTTGGAAGAATATTGTGACCAACCCTCCAGCTGAACACCCGAATCTTAGGAAGCATTTTTAATTTCCAAACGGTTCTCCAGTAGGCTCTGTGAGGGCCAAACCCTACCTTCTTGAGAGAAAGCCATGAATAAGCCGAATTTGAAGTGTAAAACCCATGAGGATTATGACACCACACCCTTCGGTCAGTAATGCCATTATTCATAATGGGTAAATTACAAATCTGATCCCCCATTAAATTACCATAAAGTTCAATCATCCTATCTCTATTCCAATTCATGCGGTCGTGGTCCCACAAGTCTTGCACTTTTCTTTCATTATTGGTCAACAAAGACTGTCAAATAGAATCACCATTACGGCCTTCAAAACCCCAATTGTCCCTTCGAATATCAATTGTTTTTCCATCCCCACAAGCCAAACAAAACCACCTTTAAGAGCTACGGCAGCCTTAGCTATATTGGACCAAGTGTACGAGGGTTTGTCACACTCTTTTTTCCGAAAAACGTCCCGATTAGGAAAGTATTTAGCACTATCCACGTTGTTTATGACATCCACATTTCTATTGCCCCTAAGAACCTCATGGCTCAACTTTATGACATCCACTTCCACCACCTCCCAATTTTCTTTAGAAAAACACACCGAGAGACCGTCAATCCCGGGCACTTTCCGGAGGTCTATTTGGTTGAAAGCTTCCACGATTTTTTTTGTCCGTAAACTCCTTTGTCAACCTTTCATTCGTGTCCTCTGAAATATAATTATCAATGTAGTCAAGATTTAGCACCTCATGTGAAGACAAAGCTGATTTAAATAAGTAGTGAAAGTACTCCGTAGCAACCGCACAGATATCGGTAGTGTTGTCTTTCCAGCAACCATTCAAATCCTTCAGCCTTTCAATGCTGTTTTTCTTCCTTCTACTCGTGGCCCTAACGGGGAAAAATCTAGTATTCCTATCCCCCTCTTTCAGCCACCTAACCCTCGATCTCTGCGCCCAATAGCACTCCTCTTTATCCAGCAGCTGCCCAAGTTTCATGCGCACAGCTTTCAGCTTGCTACCGTCGTACATCCTACAAGAACCATCAATAATATTGTTGATTTTAGCTTTTAAAATATCAATTTGGTTCCGCATTTTCTTATTACGACTGTACTGCCATTGACCAAGGACCTGGCCCACTTTCTCAATCTTTCCCATACGTCCAGATCATTATCATCCCATGCATTTTAAATAATGTTTTTCGCATCCGTCTCTTTTTCCCAACAAACGTCGTATCTGAAGCTAAGTCTGGGGTCACACTCATTCGGCTTACGCCCCATGGTATCTAATAAAATAGCATCGTGGTCTGACTTCGACTGACGCACCACCTTAGTTTCGATGAACGGGAAATTTGCAACATCATTAGCCGAAATCATGAAACGGTCGAGCCTCTCTTTAGCCATAGCGTTCCCATCGCGGTTGTTAACCCAGGTAAACCACCCCTTGTCCGCCTTTAAATCCACCAAAGAGAGTTCCTCTACAACCTCACGAAAGTCATCCATTAAGGCTCTCGGTTTTCTCTGGCCTCCCTCCTTTTCCGCTTCGTTCACAATGGCGTTGAAGTCACCACCGGTTATCCAAGTTTCATTGACCGAGCTTTCCACCCTCTTAAGCATATCCCATGACCTTTTTCTTTGGTTAGGGTCAGCGTGCCCGTAGAAGCCAGTGAAACAATTGGGGTTTTGATTTCCCATGTGGACCAAAGAGTCAATATGATGGCACGAATAGTTTTGGACCTCAACATTGGTCCCCTCCCTCCACATCATAGTTAAACCACCACTTTTTCCCATAGAATTGATAGCCATACAGCCCTACATCCTACATTGATTTCGAACACGAGAGAAGTTGTTAGCATGCATCTTTGTTTCGCAAAGAAAAATAACATAGGGGTTGGTTGCAACAAGAAGTTGCTTAAATTCTCGAACTGTCGCAGGGTTCCCAAGTCCACGACAGTTCTAACATAGGAGCTTCATTGCTCTTGGCGGGGCTGGTTGCCAGCCGCTGCCTTACAAGGTGAGATATTGTCTAAGAACTTCCTGCGCACCAAACGAGCTGGGCTGCCATCGAGATTTTCCCAATTGCCGCCTTTTGCTTTTTTCCTCTTACATCGACTTCTTCCCCCTCCACCACGGATATTCCGAGTTGGCCGTTTTTTTATAGGAAAGCCCGACTCAGACTCCACTCCTGTCTTGGTTTTTTCTTTTTTAATAACTCTCATGGTTTTGTTTTCTTCACTACTTCTCTCCTTGTTTTCTTTTGTCTCAATGTTACTCCCTTGCCTTCCTTCTAAAAATTCAACTCCATTTCTCCAGTTTCCTTTCCCTTGGGCCGTACTCCCTACTTGCACTCTAAGCCAATTACCGTACTAGAACCCTGTTTTGCCTGATTCCACTTGATCCTCTTCTTTGTTGCATTTTTGTGTTTTATGACCGATGATTCCACACCTGTAACAAAAGGCCGGTAGTCGTTCGTATTTTATAGTGCAAACGATTTCGGCATCCTCCTGTCCCACAAAGTAGACCACCCTCCTTAGGGGCTTGGAAACATCTATTTTTTCCCACAAAATGACTCCGTCTCTTAAAGCCACAAATTTTACCTCTTCTTTTGTGAACCAAAGAGATCTTAAGACCCTGTACATAGCCTCTTTGTTTATTCTTTCATTCGACATTATTTTTCCAACCGCCCAAGCCTTATTATATCCCTTAGGGTTTGTTGAAAATCGGTTAGAGCTAAACACTCTCTTTGACTCTTCTTCAGAGAAGGTTAATTTTTCTAGCAACTCATTTATGTCCTCTGCCATAGCTCAGCTAGTCAAGAAACAAAGCACGCAAGACGACCAACCAGAACCCAGGATAAACCAAAACTCGAAAAAACACCGACAAGAGCAGCCACGCCAACCTACACCACATACACGAGGAGAGCAGCAAGAAACGTTCCAAGAAAACCACCAAGAAACAATCACAAGATAAAAACGACACAAAGCCACGGTTAATGGCCCGAACCAGGAGGTAACTCAACCACAGTATTATAGAAAAAGAAGCCAAGATACATCCACAAGAAGCAGGAAGAGAAAGCAGGAGCAAAACCGGTAAAACTTACCACCCAAAAATCACCCCAGAAGAAAATGAAAATGATGAAAAAACTAAAACAAAAAAAAGAGAAGAAAATCGCTCCCAACGTTAAGGAGGAAGAATGTTAATCAACTGCAATAACCAAAAATAAAAACCCTACCAAAAAGCTTACGTAAAAGATTATAGAGAATAACGGTTTTAACGAGAATAGAATAGTCAGTAATGCATTAAAAGCTATTTCTTTTTGTGGGACCTCAATAGCAAAAACCATGCATAATCTCGTGGAAAAGTCAATGAAGGCCAAAATTCTAAGAATTCCCCTAGAGGAGCAATCAGAGAATCATGCAAGAAAACCAAAAGTCAATAGAAATGTACCAAGAAACTGGAAAAGAACCGGGCACCAATAATGGTGATTATGAGGCTATTTTACCAAACTGATATAAAATTTTTTTATATTTACAAAAAAATTGACCTAGGTTGAAAAATAATGATCAAAATGATTTGATTTTAGCTTTCTAATGGCTGGTATCACCTCGTATTTTGGCCCCATGATTCCTTGATAATTGTGTCAGGCTTTAAAAAATTATTTTTTTTTGGTTTTGGCCTTCCAATTGCTGGCATTAGGGTATTTTTTTTAAATCGTATCATATTGGTATATAAAAATACGAGTATTTTAAAAAAAAATTGGTGCTGGCCTTGTAATGGCCTGCACCAGGCTACCAGTATTTAAAAAATATATTTTTTTGGTCCTGGTCTACTAATGGCCGGCACCAAGTACGAAAAAAAATTCAAAATTTTTTTGTGCTGGCCTTGTAATGGCCGGCACCAGACTACTAGTATTTAAAAAAAAATTGGTCCTGGTCTACTAATGGCTAGCACCAAGTACAAAAAAAAATTCAAATTTTTTTTGTGTTGGCCTTGTAATGGCCGGCACCAGAGTACCAATATTTAAAAAAGAAATTTGGTCCTGGTCTTCTAATGGCCGGCACCAAGCAAGAAAAAAAATTCAAATTTTTTTAGTGCTGGCCTTGTAATGGCCGACACCAGAGTACTAGTATTTAAAAAAAAATTGGTCTTGGCTTTCTAATGGCCGGCACCAGGGACTTTTTTCGTGTCCCAATGCATTTTTTTTTGTTCTGGCCTTCTAATGACTGGCATCAGACTAGTAAAAAAAATAATTTTTTTTTACTTTGGTACACTGATGGCCGACACCAGAGATGTAAACAAAAAAAAATTTTGGGTGCTGGTCATGTAATGGCCGGCACCAAATTTATCATATATATATAGGTATTTTATCTTCCATTTGAGTTTTTCTTTGTTTTTTATTTGCTTTAAAAATTTTAGTTTTTCTTTGTCGAGAAGAAAGCAAAATTTTTTTAAGATGAGTTCTCAAATTTTGTTTGTTTATGTTTATTTCGATGGAGAAATGATAAATACAACTGAAGAAGGCTGTGTTTTTCAAAGTAAAAAAAAATAGGAATGAGATTCAACAAGCATGTTTCGCTGTCGGATTTAAAACGAAAAATCAGTACAAAGATAGCAAGCCATTGCGGAAAGCAAATGTTGAGACTGTTTTACAAATTTTTGGTTTCAACTGATCCGCTAAAGTTCTCAAAAATGGAGCTTGAAGATGATGATGATCTAAGGACAATGATAGAAATTTATTGCCCCCCTGAGATAGAAAATCGCAACCCGATAAAATTGTTCGCGGAGATAGCTGAACCAAATCCCATTCAAGTTGTAATTCCAGCAAGCCAGTGCCCTGGAATTGATTTTCATCTTAACGTCTCCTGGGAAGATCAGTCGGGTTTTGGACAGTCAATGCCAACTCTCAAAAATCCAAACACCGGTGGGTGATCGTATAACATCCCAAACTCGTGTCCTCGTCTAGAGATCCATCTAGAGGTGTTGGCCACCATAGAAGATGGTGATGAAGGGTCCGATAATGATGATGAGTCTCATTGTGATCCAAATGATGATTTCAGTGACCTCGATTTAGAATACATCCTTGAAGACATAGACAAGGAAGGGCCGATGGAGGGTGAAAATGCAAACCCCTATTTGGCAGGGAACACGGGCCTTAGTATAGTTATAAGAAATAATCCAGGGTCCTTCATGACCGATGTAGATCCTGATATAGCTCTTGCACACGAGTTCCTGGAATATACAAATATTGTGTTGGCTCACCTACTTGACGAAGAATTTGGCGATGAAGAGTTGTTTGTAGAACAACAATTTAATAACAAAAAAGACTGTTTACATGCTATAAAACAACTTAGCTTGAAGTTAGATGTGGATTATAAAGTAACGAAGTCGACACAGTCTTTGTACGTAGGAGAATGTTGGAAAGCGTCAAGTGGCTGTAAATGGTGTGTCCGAGCCACGTTAATGCAGCGGACGCAGATGTGGATGATAAGGAAACTAGAAGGTCCACACATATGCATGTCCACTCATATGTCATAAGACCATGGAAAGTTATATGCAAAAACAATATGCAACTACATCATCCCTTTAGTGAAAGAGCCGCCCACCATTCAGGTGTCGGTCCTTATTGCGGACATGCAAGCTCAATTCAAGTATAAAGTGTTGTATCGAAAGGCATGGTGGACAAAGCAAATGGCAATACGAGAGTTGTATGGTGACTGGGATGCGTCATACAACGAGCTTCAAGGGTGGATAGCCGGGATGCAGGAGTATGTGCCTGGGATAGTGACTGATTTGCAAACATTGTCGTATAAAGGCCAGGACAGGGAGATACAATTGGGGAAATAAGTTTTTCACCGATTGTTTTAGACGTTCGAGCCGTGTGTTAAGGCCTTCCCTCACTACAAGCCGATGGTGCAGGTGGACAGGACATGGTTGTATGGTAAATACACGTAAATACTCCTGATTGCTATTGCACAAGACGACAACCGAAATGTACTTCCGATCGCTTTCACCATCATGGAGCGTGAGTGCTTCGAGTCTTGGGAATTTTTCCTTATAAATCTGCGAAGGCACATTGTCAGAGAAGACAACATTTGCCTTATATTAAATAGATCGAAAGGATTTTTTTTAAAAATTTTAATTTTAATTTGACAAAAAGAATAAATGAAAAAAATTAAATAAAATATAAAATTTTGAATATAAAATTTTATAAATTTAAATGAAAATAAATACTAAAATGAAAATAAATATTTAAATGAAAATAAAAAATAATATGAAAAAAATTTATATTAGGAAAAGTAATAAAGTTAAATGAATTGAAATACTGAAATGAAAAGATAAATTTTGGAATGAGAAAAAATTAAATTTTAATGGAAAGATAAATAATTTAAATGAAATGAAATGAAATTGAAATTAAATTAAAATTAAAATTAAAATTAAAATTAAAATTAAAATGAAAAAAAAAGTTGAAAAGACCCTTCCTATGTCAGGCCTATGTTAGGCCTATGTCACTAAAACTAGGCCAAATTGGCCTACCAATGGCCGACCTTAACCCACCTTTTTTTTTCATTTCATATTTTTTTTCCAATTTTGCCCTTAACCTTAACCCACCTTTTTTTTTCATTTCATATTTTTTTTCCAATTTTGCCCTTACTTTAGCCAAATGGTCCCCCACTATAAATAAGCTACTCCGACGACCATCAACGATCACCGACGATCACCGAGCACCTCCAAACACCTCCGACAACCGCTATTCACAGTCAACGACCACCGACAACCGCCGATCAATCCATGGATCCTAATCCTAATGTTCTTTTAAATGACAACGACCACATTGCAGCCAATGTGCATAAGGTAAACGAGGAATAAAATATCTTATTTAATTTTAAATATGCTTTTAAATTCTTTTTTAAACTAGAAATATAACATTATATATTTACTATAAACGCAGGATTTGTACCGAATTGTGAGAATCCGGTTGCATGATCCCGGTTATTTTCCCAATCGAAGAATTTTACCGTATTTGAATGTCGCGGGTTTTGGGGTAGCCAGATACATCAGATATCTGAGCTATGAGCCAATTTAATATCGATTTTAGTTGAAAGATTGCGCCCGGAGACACATACGTTTCACCTCCCGTGTGGGGAGGTAACTATTACACTGCAAAACGTAACAGTCCAACTAGGGCTGCCTATAAATGGCGAAGCAGTGACCGGGCTTGGAAGAGTGCCTGATCCATGAGGCACTTGTGAGCGGTTACTTGGAAGGGTGCCCCTGAACGACGAGAAAGGACGACTAACCCATATTAAATTTACTAGGTTAAAAGAAAATTTTTGACATCTTCCGAGCAGTCCAACACAGATAGACATTATCTATACTGCGAGAACGTTCATTCTTCAACTTATAGGTGGGATGCTATTGCCGGACGTCAATCAAAATAAAGTATCAATAATGTATCTCCCCTTATTAGAGGATCTCGAGCTTGCTGGAAGATTTAGTTGGGGCTTTGCAGTGTTGGCATGCTTATACGGCGAGCTTTGTCGAGCGACAAAGCTGTCTACGAACGCAATGGGCGGTTGCTACCTTCTACTGCAGTCTTAGGCATTATATCGAATACCATTTCTGGCATTAGTGAGCCACCAACCGTATGTCTGACCACTTGTTAATAGGTAAATATATACTTCAATTTTGCCATCTATTTTTTGATTGTATACTATAGTATACTCATTTTTTGCATGGAAAAAATAATTTGATAATTTTTTTAGATGGGCAACTGTATCGGGAATCGGCCGATTGTTCACGGTACCTATGTACCGTATGATGATAGAGACTCATTCCGGGGATGTCGTAAAATACGATTCCGAATAGTTCTTTTTTAAATGCAATAATTGCACAAGAAAAAAATTAAATAATAACGTGTTGTCTATATTATGCAGTTTATATGGATGCCATATAATGAGGAAGATATCGTGGCGCTCATACCATCATGGGTTATCGAGCAGCAACAGCTATTCGTGTCAAATGTGTTGTTGATTCATTTCCATATGGTGGAGTGGCACGATGGAGGTCGGGTTTTGATGCAGTTCGGTTGCGCACAACCTATCCCGAACCCTTCTGTCGACATCAAAGAAGTCCACGAAATGGACAAAAAGGGTTCGAGTCGGGACGCTTTAAATTGGAAAAAACATGAACCGTATATCTCTTTGTGGAATATGCAATATTCGAGGCACCCTCTGTTGTATGTCTTAGAGGGAGGGTTCTCTCCTATGCCCGAGTACGCAGCATGGTATATGGCACACGGGAAACCCTTTATATTCCAAGGTCATTACATGCTGATCCGAAAAGGCGTGCAATAGGAATGTTCTCGGTGGAAACCAAAGAACGCACAACCGCATAGTAACCGATTTTCGCCATTCGGGAACATCGAGTCTGATACTACCTCGAACCTCGATCTCGAGCCACAATATGAAGCATCCAGCTTATCATCACACCACATGGATCCGGATCCGCTATAAGAAATTCCTCCATCGTTCGAGGATATTTTTGGTGATGACCTTGAGCCTCAACATTCGACACGATCTGGATCATCCTCATACCACTTGAAGCTCCATCCAGAAGCACGTACACCCACCATTGAGGATATTTTTCCATCAGCACCTCCGGTCACGCAAAACCCATTTACTCTCAATTATGGTGTATATGATTATTCTACTTTTCTAAGTACACCGGACGGGACACCGAGGCCGGACCGAGCAATTATCAAACACCTGAGCAAGGTGCACGACATCGCCGACGGAGGGATCCAGACCGTTACATGCCGGCGCTGGGGACGTCATAGAGATCGCGACAATTTTAAATTTTTTCTGTTAATTTTTACTTTATTTTAAAATTATTCCGTAAAAATTTCATTTATAATGAAATTATTCTATTTCTTAAGATTAATTTAATTTCTCTAAAATAATTATTTGTTTGAGTAAATGACTTTGAAATATTTAAAAAAAAATTCGAATAAGTAATAGTACACGGCAATTTAAATTTACATACACAATAAAATACAATCATTCTACAATATTAATACAAAAAATATAAAATTCAAACAAAAATAATATGCACTATATTAAATTTAAACACCCAACGAACTACAAATAGATGGGTAAAATTAATACACGAAAATTTTAAATTCAAACTTTATATATGTGATATCCCGAATTAGGGCCTAAACGGAATAGTGGTTTCGAAACCACAATTCTGAAGTAGAAAAATTTATTCCGATTAATATTTATAATTTATTGAGTTAGATGCATGTGTTAGAATATCGATAGAAAATTTCATGAATTGCATGTCTAATTTGTCTATTAGGACTTAATTGCAAAAGTTGATAAATATGAGTTTTAGATGTTAAAGGATTTAATTGAAGAGCATAATTTAAGTAGAGGTTCTTAAATGGTAATTATACCATTAGGTTTTCATGGACAAAAGTGGACATACATAGGTAGAAATAACCAAAGTTTTTAATGAAGGGTATTTTAGTCATTTGGTAATTAAAAGATTAAAAAAAGGAAAAAGATGGCAAAAGATGGCAAAATATGTCCATCTTCTTCATTAAGACGAAATTTCAAGGGTTCTCCATAGCTAGGGTTTGTTTCAAGCTTCCAAGCTCCATAGTAAGTGATTCCAAGCCCCGTTTTTAGAGTCCCGATAACTTGATTTAGCTTATTCTAGTAATAATTTAACCTAGGGTTTATATTTGGAAAAATACCCATAAGTGAAATGTGTTTATTTTGATGTTTTATGGTAGAATATGAAGCTTTAAATTGTATTAAACAACTTTTCCTAAACGATTTTACGTGAAAACGAGTAAAATGACATAATTGATAAAAATATCTAATGTTTATAACTACATGTTAGAGTGAGAATTTGATGTTTCCATAGAAGGAAAAAATGATCAGCATGTCATAAAAAATAGTAATTTTGGAAAAAAAATTAATTTTTGAGCTTTGGGGCAAAAATGTAAATATACAAAAGTTTAGGGGCAAAATCATAATTTTTCCAAAGTTAGAGTTAAGGACTATTTTGATAAATGTGAGTATTAAATCAGCTAAATGTGTTATTTTAGACCAAGAAAGACGTGGAATCAACCTTGATCGGGGAAAGGAAAAGATTGTAGACTAAATTGCAAAATTTCTTTATTTTGCACCGAGGGAAGTTCAGGTGTAAATGTAGTAACATAATTGTCATTTTAAGAAATTTAATGTTATTTATATGATATGATGATCAATATCATGAAATATTATGCTTTGTGGTTATTATTGAGTAATATGCAAATTATGTGTGCTACTTGTTAAATATGAATTGCTACCGAGTTCAGTTTCGATATTCCGTGGAAGACGGAAAAAATGTGTGATCGAGGAAAAAGCCCGTTTGAACCTTGGGAATAGATTAGAGTACAAGTGACATGTCACTAAGATATTTGAGTTCCGAGCTCCTTGAGTTGAATCCGAGTTCGTGAGATGTAACTAGGCATCCGAACTCGTTGAGTTGAGTTCGAGTTCACTTATGGACGGGTTACATGGTAGCTTGGCTACATAATTTCAGCATGCTATTGAGTTTGTCTAGCTGCGGGTATGGCACTTATGTGCATGAAATCCATGTATTCGAATCATATTCCGATGTGTTCAACGGGTAAATCTTAAGTGGATAAGGTGAGTACCTAAAACGAAGGTGACATGTTGGTAAGTGTGGTGAATGAGAAAATTTGTACAGGTATGTAATTAACCCTCGGGTTGAGACTTCAATATAACAATAATATGGTAGGATCATGAATGAGAAATATGATATGAATGCTTTGGTGATATTATGCAGATGTGGATTTCGTATTATTGCATGGTTTTGTTACTTGCTATTTACATGTGAACTTACTAAGAAATTATGCTTACTCCCTCCTCTCTATTCTTTGTAGTTTCGTCAAGCTGGCTAGGAGATCGGGAACGGTCAGAGGTGCGCTCACACTATCAACAAACTATTTCGGTATAATGACTTGTATATTTTGGGAATATGACATGTATAGCATTATAATCATTTTTTGTATATAATCTTATGATATGGCTCATGGATGGCATAGAAATGTTTTAGAATGATTAGCTATTGGAGTGGCTAATCAAGATTATATTTGATAACACATATGCTTTATGTGCTAACTAATCTATGGAAATCCATAAAATAGTGAAATTGGCTATAAAACAGAATCACACAGCAGCAGTGACGTGAGTTTAAAAAATCACTAAAAATAGTAGAGATAGAATTAGATTATGAACAAAATATGGAATTGAATATAAGTGAATATATTTTCATGTGGAAGAAACAAAATAGGTAAAAGTGTTGTACTTTATGAGATATTTACGTTTTGGTGAAATAGGGTCAGAGCGATTTCTGGATTCCCTGTTCTGACTTTATAAATTCATAATAAATTGTGTAAAAATAATTAGGTCTAACACTTTATATTTATAGATTTATTATTGAGTCTATTTTTAAGATAAACAAACTAAATGGTCATTGGATCTCTGTACAGGAATAAATTTGATTCGTAGTGCATAGGGGTCAGAGTAGTCGAACCCTAAAACAGGGGAGACTTTAACTAATAAACTGTACTAATTGGCCCTACCAAAAATTCTAGAAAAAAATTAGTAAGTAGATATATGGGTCTAGTTTCAGGAAAAATTTTTGGAATTTGATTTCGAGTTTCGTAACTCGAGATATTATTTTTTTAGCGACTATGACATAGATAGATAGTTTACTACGAGAATTGTTTGAACTTGTTTAAATGCTAAAATAAGTTTAGTAATGTCTCAGGCTCGACTCCGGTGACGGTCTCGGGTAGGGGGCGTTACAATATATTACAGATTAAATAAAATTTATAGATGCAAAAAATACAAAATTCTAAGAAATTAATACACGAAAATATAAAAATGAAACCTTAAATCCTAAACAATTATATTAAATTTACAGATATAAAAAAATACAAACTTCTTAAGAAATAATACAATTATTTTCAATAGTAGTTTCTTCACAATTAATCGTCTTCTGCTTGAATCAGGTCTAGGTTGCATCAGTACAGGATAATTGGATATCTGAAACGATCAGTAAAATTAAAAAGAAATATAAACCAGTTGCATAAACCAAGGGAAAATATAACTTCTTAAAAGCTCCAGACCTTTTTCTTCTTCCATTTTCCCCTGAGATACCTTTGCATGGAGACTCTACCAACCGGTTCCAACCACAACCTAGTTGCAGAATAAACACTATTGTACCATAGATAATGTCCATCTGCGTTGGACAACTTGATTAGCTATCTATGGCGCAAACAATCATCTAACCCTTAATGACATAACCTTTAGGGTGGACATGACAGTATATAATTCAACTCCGTTAAAACATTACAGTATATAATTCAACCCTAAAATTCGGTTGTACACTAAGAAAAACTCCCATCTACAGTCCACTACAAAAAACTCATTTGATGATATACTACAAAACACTCTCATTTTGATGGCTCTCTCAAAAATTTTTTTTCATTCCATTTACACTATCAAAACCCAAACCACCCACTATATATAAGGTTTGGTGCCCGCCATTAGAAGGCCAAAATAAAAAAAATTAAATATTGGTACTCTAGTGCCAGCCATTACAAGGCCAGCACAAAAAAAAAATTGAATTTTTTCGTACTTGGTGCCACCCATTACAAGGCCAAGACCAATTTTTTTTTAAATATTGGTAGTTCGGTGCTGGCCATTACAAGGCCAGCACCAAAAAAATTTGAATTTTTTTCATACTTGGTGTCGGCCATTAGAAGACCAGGACCAAAATTTTTTTTTAAATACTGGTACTCTGGTGCCGACCATTATAAGGCCAGCACCAAAAAAAATTGAATTTTTTTTGTACTGTTGCCGGCCATTAGAAGGCCAAAACAAACAAAAAAATAAATAGTGCTGATCTGGTGCCGGCCATTGCAAGGCCTGCACCAAAGTTTTTTAAAATACTCGTATTTTTGTATACCAGTATGATACGATTTAAAAAAACCTTGGTGCCGGCCATTAGAAGGCAAAAACCAAAAAAATCAAAATTTTAAAGGCTGACACAATCATCAGGCAATCATGGGGCCAAAATACTAGATGGTGCCGACCATTAGAAGGCCAAAACCCCATTCTACTGTTCATTTAAGGTAATTTTGGTGATTGTTTTTTAACCAGAGTCATTTTTGTAAATATCAAAATTTTTTCGATCAGTTTGGTAGAATAGCCTGATTATGACGATAGCAATGCACAGTGTCAACCTTTCACCGTACATTCATTGAAGAACACCCATCGAAACAATACCCCACCACAAAAGGAAGGACACACAACTCAACGTCACCGTCTAATTATCTTTAAGAAAGAATAAAGACTGAGACCACTCTTAACAAAATAAGAAAGAAATTGTCTCGATCTTAGAGAAAAATAAAAAAAAATGCGCAAACGCCCTACCAGTAGACATTTCTACCAGAATACATGACTTCGTAAACATTCAATAATAATATTTTATAGGCTCAATTTATAGTAATGAGGTTTCAATATTTCATTTTCTAAAATCACTAACTGTAAGGTCAAACCACTCGTACATAAATTAATTGTTCAATTAAAAAAAATTATCAAATTAAAATTATCAATTTCACTAAATTTGACTCGTAAATATTAAATAATAATATTTACTAACTCACTTGTTGAAATTGGAGTCTCGAAACTACTATTTTCGATACTACTGAAAATTGGGCTATTATAGTTTATGCCATGGTGAATTGTGGTATATGTGGTATATATATATGATGGTTTGAAAATGAGTATAATATTAACTTACTAGGCCATGATTCATAATATGTGAAATATGTATGTTCTGGAATATTAAATACCCTATTAATGGGCTCAGACAGAGTTGGGTATAGTTGGCATGCTATAGGATAAGTGGATGTGATTTACTTTGGTCTATATCGATGAGGTGTGAAGTGCATATCATATTTTTAATGTTCCAATAAGGTGTTAGGCACATTTATAAGCTTCGACTTATACTGATGAGGTGCGAAGCGCATATTGTACTTTGGATGTACCGATGATGCACTAGGTGTCAAATATATTGGTGTGATGGTTGGATGATCCGCGTATCCTTCTTGAGCCTATGATCATTAAACAGGGATCATGTAAACATGTATCTTTCCTATTAACATTGGTTATTGAATTGTATATTTGTATCTTGATGTTTAAGCAATAAATAATGACATGTGAAATGACACATGATTTGGTCGAGCCCTGAGGACCAATTTGGTTGTATGACGAATCAATGGATTCGAGAATCAAAAGAGAAAATGTAATGACCCTTGTGATATGGTATATTATTCATGTAATTGAAATGTATGGCATAAGGATTAAATGTTAATGTATGGCATGATGAATAACACAATTGATATGTTGACCCTTGTATATGTCTTTATTTGATGGTATGTATATGCACTAATCTAGTGATACAATGGTATGATTGCTCACATTGCATGTATGTTTTTAATTGAGGTATTGCTTACATGTCAAGTAATAGAAAGTGATGCGTGTGACTAGGATGATTATAAATATATATGTGATCAACGTGTTTAAAAATGTTAAATGTACCAAAGATGGTATTTTGGCATTTGAATTAATGCCTAAGTATAATGTGTTGAAGTTTTGGGTCATTGTCACACTCAATTTTCATTAAAGTCCCAAATTTAAAGGAGAAATTGGGAGTTAATTGAATAAAATAGCAAGTTTGCGAAAATTTGGAACTTTGGTGGTTGATTGGTAATTAGTTAAGACATTTTGTTTCAATTAAGATGGAATTGGTTGGTTCCTTAGTGGAAGACAACATGATTGTCGTTGAATGGCTAAATTGGGGTTTTGGTGAGAAAAGGGTTATATATAGGTGAGAAGATGTCGCGTGTGAATATATAATGCGAATGTGTAAGTATACAGTCGAATCAAGCAATAAAGTGATAAGTGAGATCGTCTCTACAAGGATTGGAATAGGTAAAAAGATGGTTGAATTATCACTATAAACTATACTAATTAGGCTTATGGCAAAGTAACAGAATAATGAGTTGAAGTGAAGTATTAATGTATGAAATAAAAAAATCAAATAATGAAAAAAATGTTGTGGCAATTCTACGAGACAAAGTTGAGAGAATTGATGCTGTTGAATAAGAAGGTTGGAATAACTTGGATTATATCTTAATAACATAATAATGTCATGGAAAAATCTTGACCAAGTTAATGTTCAGAGTATAACTACTATATTATGCTTCTTTTGAGATTTAGAATTAAAGCTATCATTCTAAGTCTTTTTACGTCTACAAGTCTTAAGAAAATTACCTAACAATATTTTTCCTTACTCTATACAAATCACAACTCTATGTCTAGAGTGCTACGAGTATTCGCTTAAGTACTCGCTCGTATCATTCTATTACGATCCAACTTATTTAACATTTTTCAGACTAAGGATATATCACGTATTCATCTATGTCTAGAGCTTGCATGCATATATTTAAGATAATCCAAACCAAATAAAACAATAGATCTACTCAAAATATCACCATGATCATAAATGTATCAAGATAGATCTAGTAATTCCAACCCAAATGAAATTATCTCATAAGTTGGGATTTAAAATCCAAAAATAGAATAACATTCAACATCATCATTAACAGTTTATAAATCACATAAACTAATCAACAAAATGAAGGTAGAACTATAGGAAGCTTTCACCATTCCATCTTTCATTTCAACGCTGTTAAATCGTGTAGGACCCAAGGTTAATTGCTCATCCCTTTCATTGAGTCTCTGCTCTCCTCATAAGCTGCTACCCTCTCCTTCTCTCTGGAATTTCTCATGAGTTTTTTGGATGGAAAAGTGTTCTCCCAATTCCCCTCTAAAATCCTCATGTAAAATCCCCGTCCAAAATCTTCTCTACTTTTCTTTCTTTTCTTTTTCCTCTTTTATAAGGTAGGTCCCACTCTCTCATCACACTTTTCTCCTGTTTTTAGGTGGATTTATCTAGTACACGTCCAGGTAGCTGAAAGTGATAAGGACTAAGTGTTGCATCAACTTTTTTCTTGTAGTTTCCATGGCATTTGTGTTGGCAATCCATCCAACCTTTTGCTATGGCAATATTTCACTTCCTTCATTCTCTTCCTCCTTCATCTCCTTTTACTTATCCTTCCTGCACCTGCTGCATGCAACAACCAATTCCCTTCTTCCCAATAGTAAAAGTAACATGAAATGACATTTAAGGCACAATCTAAGCATTATTATGCAATGTTCTAAAAATAACCTAAAAATGCAAATATATCTACTTAAGTACAGGCATTTAATTAAGCTTAGAGGTTTAAAATATAACTCTTTTCAAGAGTTATCACACCCCCAAACCTAATTTCTTGCTTGTCCTCAAGCAGAATATGTATGAATGCATGAATGAATGAATTTTCCATAATTATACAATTGCCTCTTATACCTCTAAACTAAATGAAACATATTTTATACCTCTATTCTTAGTAGACTTTTATCTAAAGAAAAATTGGTTCAAATTTTATAGGCTTGTTTAGCATACGAAGTGTAGAAAATGTTACCTAAAAATACAAGTTCCTAAATATTCATGCAATTCTGACTATAGAAAGCACCTCCTAATGTACTTAGTTTATCTTTCCACTAAATTCAATGTTTCTTCCCATACTTATTTTGTCATTGCATTAAAAAAATTCCTAGGGAATTCATCTTGTCACATGATTGCTTTACTTGACAATCTCAATGGAGCATAAACTAGATTGCCAGGTATTACATCACGCCACAATTTGAATGTAATTCACTCGTGAAGCTAATGCTTTTGACAAAAAAGATTGATGGAGCAACCAACTAACCCCTTAGTTACTTAGCCTACTACTACGATGGAGTGCCCTAAACTATTTTTTTACTCACTCTTATTTGATCTTGCTTTTCTGATCAATAATACAATGAAGCAAATAGAGTATTACTAGCCTACTCAATAATTTAAAACATTGGAGTGCTTTATAGTGTATTTTTAAATTTTATTTTATTTATTCATTTGCCCTCAGCTTTGTCGTGGTATTTATTATTACATAATGCTAATTTATTGATCTTAGTTTCAAGACTTCTAAGTGTATTAAAAGAAACCTACTATAGACTAATTGCTATTATACTTAGTTCATTCCACTTTTAGGCATCAATTTTCACATGACTATCCTAAGCTAAACATACCTAATCAATTATCACATTTTTCATAGTTTGAGGAGTTATTATCCTCATCGAACATCATAGATAATAATATAATTCTCATGGTATAACAGTCATTTAGAATTTGTTTGTCATGGCAAAATAATTGAGAAGATGATCTAATGTTCAAACAAAATATCTCATGCATGCAATATGTGCAACACACCCTCAAACCTAATGGATGCATTGTCCTTAATGCATGATCAAACAAAAATTTTCACATATGTAAAAACAAATAGATATGTAGAAAATGTAATGAAAACAATTATGAGTGCCTGAAAGACACATATAAATATGAAAAAAAAATATAAAAAGGAAAAGTAAAAACAAAAGCTTGGAAAGGATTTGTGTTACTTTGGTTGGATCGGGTGGATTTCCTGGCAGCGTGCTTGTAGCATTACTTCCATTTGAGCTGATTGATGGGCAACTCATCATCATCATCATCATCATCATCTGATTTCATGAGATCATCAATCAGTTGATTAATAGCACGATCTTGCTCCAATATGGGTGCAGTGGTTTTAGGTGCAGTAGTAGGTTCCTGCAGTGCAGAAGTTTGATTCATGTTATCTCCTTCCTTATCTGAGCCAATGTTCACCGATTCTATTTTATCTTCCTCCCCCTTTGTTTCTTTGTTCTTCTGTTCTACAATGGCTGGATGTATGGTAGTATCCGTCACAGCGGCTTCAAATTCATCTTCATCGTCATCCTTTGGATCTGATAACAACTCTTTTGGGAAAAGTAGGGAATGCAGGCATGGGCCTGATAAAATTTTTCTGAAGATATTTCTTGATAGCATTATCCCTCTTTCTGCATAGCCCAAAATAAAGTCATTTCTTCTTGAGCCTATCTTAGATCAGTAGCTGTCCTCAGTTACTGCTCTTCATCAAATGAAGCTATTATTTCAACATTTTAAGAGCATCGAGCGTGAAATAGCCCGTTTTGAGGTCAAATCGAAATGTGGTCTTTTTTAGACCACAAATCTGAAGTCAGAATATTTATTTTACTAATTTATTTATGTTCACTGTATGATAGAACTATTTATTACGTGAAAATTTCGTAAAGAAATCTTACTGTTTAAATGCTTAATTCGGTAAGAAGGACTAAATCGCGTAACAAGTAAAAATTGAGTTCTATTGTTTAAATGTATTAAATAGTTATAGTTTATTAATATGGAAGTCCTTATTATGTAATTAGTCAATTTATAATGTAAGTGGACATTCATGGACATTGTTTTAATGATGTTTAAATTATATTAACAAGGTTATATTGGTAATTTAGTTAATTAAGTTATTAATAATAAAAAAAATAATAATAAAAACTTGTTAAATCATTCATCATCTTACCGAATTTGAGAAACAAAATAAGGTTTTTTAAGCTTCCATGGTTTTGGCAACTTCAATATTTGATTAAGGTACGATTTTTGCTCAGCTTTTAGTGATTTCTACGTTTTTGAGCTCGTTGCAGCTTAATCTAGCTAGCCCGTACCTTCGTTTTTGAAATTGTTATAGATTTTGAGATATGCCATTTTTGAATACTTGGGTATTTTGAAGTTTCTTGTTAGATTATTGATGGTTGCTAATAGATATACAAGTTTTATAAGGTAACTTTTGATAAAAATGAGAATTAGGGATTAAATTATGAAAGATAGAAATGTTGTGGTTTAAAATGTGAATAAAATAAAAATATGGGCTGCTATATAGTTATGTGAAATTCGAATATACATGGGTTAAGGGTAAATTGCATAAATTTTCCATTCCGTGTAAAAAGGACTAAATTGCAAAGCAGTCAAAAGTTTAGGGGTAAATTTGTAATTTAGCCAAAATGAATGTTTTAGGCTAAATTGAATTGAATGAAAGTTTGAATGAGTTAATTTGATATAATATAGATCAAGATAAGCCGAGATTGAGTTTAGATCAGGGAAAAATAAAGATCGACGAATAGCTGATAGTTTTATCTGAGGTTACGAGGTAAGTTCGTATAATTAGAATCAAACTTTTCTATACTTGTAATTGTTGAATTGAATTCATATAATTGAAATACTTGAAATATAAATGTCTTAATGATATATTGTATTCGTTATCGAGTCCTGTTTGAACTATATGAATTCTTTGGATACGAATGACATGTTATTGGGATTACCGTATTGGTCGAGCTCCTGCATTTGTTGTGAACTCACCCCAGCTCATATGAGCTTACTGATTCAGCTCGTAAAAGCCTACTATTTCAGGTCATTGGAGCTTACGTATTTAGCTCGAAAGAGCTTATTATTCAGCTCAATAGAGCTTACTGTTTATCAACTTGGGAGGAGCTTACCGACCATGACTGTAAAGAGCATGTATGATGATGAATTGACAGATTACTGATATTGTTCACTCGACTATCCTTTGAAGTTCTAATAGGTTCAATGGGCCTAAATACTATTTATACGGATAAGTTACAAGTTATAAGTGATATTATTGTTATATGTTTGATATGCGAATTTTGGAATAATACAGAGTATTGTATTAATGGATGGTTTATGTCTATGTTAAATGACTAATATGCGATGTTTATGTGTGAATAAGTGATGGTTAAATTGAATTGTTGACATTTTTATTTATTGCTTGATTTTGTATAAATGGTAAGTTTGATTTTGAATTATACGGGTTTACTAAGCTATAAAGCTTACTCTATTTTTTTCTATGATTTATAGAGGCTTGTTGCTCGCTCGTTTCGGACAAGTCGGAGTTGCACATCACACTATCCAAATTCCGATTGGTACTTTTGAACTTGTGAATTTGTAAATATGGCATGTATAGGCTAGTTTAAGGGATGATAGTTATGCTACTTGATATCTTGACTCTAGCATATTTTTATGTATATGTTAAGCCATGTGATTTGGCTTATTTTGATGTTATATTTTGGTGGAATTGAAGTGTTCAATTATGTTATGTTTTAGCAAGGAAAGATGGAATGAGATTATGCAAATGAAGTCTTGATATATAGATGTTAGATGAATGGATTATACATGTGGTTAAATAGGTATTTGGATTTGGAAATGGTAAGTTTTGATATGGCTTATAATATGTATTGAAATGGTTATTTTGGTTGCCAATTGAGTTGTATAAATGTGGTCAATTATGTTTGTAAATGCTTGTGTTTATAGGGTGGCAAAATGGCTTTACAAATGACCTATTTTTGTCCACATGAGTAGAGACACGGGCGTGTGTCTCAACCAGTTGTGACACACGGTTAAGTTACACAGCCGTGTGTCCCCTGGGGTACCGTACAAATTATGTTAGTATACCCTACATGTTTGACATTGTTTAGACATACGGGCGTGTCTATTGGCGGTGTGTGTCACGCGGGTTCACACACGGGTGTATGATTGACCATGTACATAAGTCAGTGTACCTCCTTAAATGACACACGGCCTAGCGCACAGGCGTGTAGCCGGCTATTGACCCAAGTAAGTTTCGACCACGGCTAAGGCAGACGGGTGTGTCTCCGACTGTGTGGTTCAAGTTAGTATGTATGCCCTGTTTTCACACGGTCTAAGATACGGGTGTGTGACACTTGAAAGGTTGAAAATTTTATAAGTTTCTAAAATTTTTATATGTTATCAATTTAGTCCTGAATGTATGATTAAGGCTCTGTATGTTTTATTTAAGTATATAATGAATGTGAATGAGTGATATTTATTGAAATTAATGTTATTTGATAAATTATCATTCTACACTGAGTTATAAGTCTGGTAATGCCTCTTAACCTATTCCGACGATGATTACGGGTTACGGGTTTACATTTGTTGGTATCAGGGCTACAGTTTAGTTAATTTTAGGACTAACGTAGTAAATGTGAGTCTAGCTATACATGCCATATTTAAGACTGTGATAGTGTGATGACTCCTGACATTTCCAAATGTGTTCTTATATAGTAATGGATCCCGTACGAGTTGTTGCAGATGACGTACAAAGTAATGTGCCAGCTCTCGCTTAAGGGACAGCACCTACTGAATTTGACCTATAATGAGTAGTCACGGTGGTGAGGCTAAAGAAGCCTTCTTTCAGATATTGAACGAGTGGTTCACACAGTACATACGTATGAACCCAGCTGTTCTGCAACCTCCACCCCCGCCTGTTCCCTAACCGGTCCTGAAGCTCCTCAAGGTATCGATCTTTTGCGATTAAATAAACCACCTGTTGATAGAATACGAAAATACAGAGCTAAGGAATTTAGAGCCACTGTTAATGATGATCTTAAGAGAGCCGAGTTTTGGCTTGAGAACACTATTCGGGTATTCGACGAATTATCTTGCACACCCGAGGAATGTATGAAGTGTGTTGTATCACTGTTAAGAGATACTGCGTATCAGTGGTTGAATACCTTGATATCCGTAGTTCCACTAGAAAGAGTCACTTGGGATTTCTCTCGAGTTGAATTTAGAAAGAAATACATTAGCCAAAGGTTCATTGATCAGAAGAGAAAAGAATTCCTTGAATTGAAGCAAGGTCGTATGATAGTTACAAAGTATGAGAGGGATTTTGTACGATTGAGAAAATATGCTTGTGAATGTGTTTCTTTTGAAGCTATAATGTATAAAAGATTTAAGGATGGATTGAATGAAAAAATCAGAGTGTTGGGTTGGAATTCTTGAGCTGAAAAGGTTTGTTGTTCTGTTTGACCGAGCCTGTAAAGCTGAAGAGCTTTGTAAAGAGAAAAGAAAAGCCGATTCAGAGGCTAGAGAGTCTAGAAAAAGATTCACAGGCAAATCACATCAGTCAGCATCAAAGAAATTTAGAGAATATCATCCTCGTTCTACAGCTTCTGCGGGAATTCCTATTAGAGATAGAAATGTGAGATAATCAAGTTCAAGACCTCAGACAACATCTGTGGCCAGGGTAGGAAGTTTTAGAAATACTGGATCTAAATGTAAACATTGCAATAAGCTACATTATGGTGAATGCAGATTAGTGAGCGGAGCTTGCTTTAAATGTGGATCTTTTGATCATTTTCTCCGTGATTGTCCAGAAAAGTTTACAGCTGAAAGAGAACAACCAGTGAAAACAAGTAACACGACTACTAGAGGGAGACCACCCCAAAACATCAGAAATGTGAGGGGTAATCGAGGTACTACGAGAGATTCGACTGTGAGATCTGAGGCACGAGCACCTGCTAGGGCTTATGCTATACGTGCACGAGAGGAGGCATCATCACCAGACGTTATTACTGGTATTTTTTTCTCTTTTTGATACTGATATAGTTGCGTTGATAGATCCAAGATCAACCCATTCATATATCTGTATGAATTTAGTATTTAAAAAGAGTTTACATGTCGAGTCTACAGAGTTTGTAATTAAAGTATCGAACCCCTTAGGCAAGTTTGTTTTAGTTGATAAAATTTGTAAAGATTGTCCTCTGATGATCCGGGGTTACTATTTTTGGGCTGACTTGATGCTTCTACCATTCGATGAGTTTGATGTGATTCTGTGTATAGACTGGCTGACTATGCACAATGCAGTTGTGAATTGTAGACAGTAGACGATCGAATTGAAATGTCAAAATGGTGAGATTCTTTGATTGAGTCTAATGATTCAAGTGAATTATCTATTGTGATATCGTCTATATTAGCTTAGAAATATTTGAGAAAGGGCTATAATGCATATCTTGTGTACGTACTGGATACAAAAGTGTCAGAATCAAAGATTAATTCCTACCTATTGTTTGTGAGATTTCAGATGTATTTCCAGAAGAATTACTAGGTTTACCGCTGATTAGAGATGTTGAATTTGGTATTGAATTAGTACCGAACAACTCCGATATCGATAGCTCTGTATAGAATAGCTCCAACAGAATTGAAAGAGTTGAAAGCTCAGTTGCAAGAATTGACAGACAGAGGTTTTGTACAACCGAGTTATTCTCTCTAGGATGCATCGGTATTGTTAGTGAAAAAGAAAGACGGTACTATAAGAATGTGTATTGATTATAGATAGTTGAATAAAGTGACTGTAAAGAACAAATACCCTTTACCGCGAATTGGTGACTTATTTGATCAGTTGAAGGGAGTGTCAGTATTTTCAAAGATGATCTGAGATCGAGTTACTATCAGTTGCAAGTCAAAGAGTCGGATGTGCTGAAAATCGCGTTCAGAACAAGGTATGGACATTATGAATTCCTTGTTATGCCTTTCAGTTTAACTAATGCTCCTGCCATTTTTATGGACTTGATGAATCTAATATTCAGATCGTATTTAGACAGATTTGTTGTTGTATTCATTGACGATATTCTGATCTATTCACAAGATGAATCTGAGCATACTAAGCACTTGAGAATTGTTTTACAAAGTTTACGTAAAAAATAGTTATTTACGAAGTTCAGTAAATGCGAGTTTTGGCTCAAAGAAGTTGGATTTTTGGGACATATTGTTTCAGCCAACGGTATTAGAGTTGATCAGAGCAAGATTTTTGCCATTTTTGATTGGAAACCTCTAAGAAACGTATCTGAAGTCTGTAGCTTTTTGGGCTTAGTGGGTTACTATTGAAGATATGTGAAAGGATTCTCAATGATTGGGACACCAATGACTCTACTGCTACAAAAAGATGCGAAGTTTGAATGGTCAGAAAAGTGTCAGTAAAGATTTGAACAGTTGAAAGCACTATTAACAGAGGCATCAATTTTGGTTCAACCTGAATCGGGTAAAGAGTTTGTGATTTATAGTGATACATCATTAAACGGACTGGGGTGTGTTTTGATGCAAGATGGAAAAGTTGTAGCTTATGCTTTTCAACAATTGAAACCGCATGAAAAGAACTATCTGACACATGATTTAGAGTTGGCTGCAATTGTGTTCGCCTTAGAGATTTGGCTACACTACTTATATAGTGAGAAATGCCATATTTATACGGATCATAAAAGCTTGAAATATCTGATGCATAGAAGGATTTGAATTTGCAACAACAAAGATGGCTTGAGTTATTGAAAGATTATGACTTTGTGATTGATTATCACCCAAGAAAAGCTAATGTAGTTGCTGATGCCTTGAGCCGAAAATCATTGTTTACGTTACGAGCCATGAACATCCAGTCGGTGATATGTGATGAAGGGTCTATTTTAGCTGAATTAAAAGCTAAACTGGTATTTCTTCAACAAATTTGTGAAGCTTAGAAAGATGATCGTGAACTACAAGCTAAATGAATTCAATGTGAGTTTAATTTTGATTCAGAATTTCATATTGGAACTGATGACTGTTTAATGTTCCGAAATAGAATTTGTGTACCAAAAAATACAAAGCTTATTCAGAAAATCCTACATAAAGCACATAGTAATTGTTTTTCTGTTCATCCGGGTAGTACTAAGATGTATAACGATCTGAAACAGATGTATTGGTGGTCGGGAATGAAACAGGATATATAAGAGTTTGTATCGAAATGTTTGATTTGTCAACAAGTCAAAGCTGAACATCAAGTACCATCTGGTTTACTGCAACCTGTATTGATTCCTGAGTGGAAATAGGATAGAGTCACTATGGATTTTGTATCGGGATTGCCCCTAACTCTGAAAAAGAAAGATGCTATCTAGGTTGTCGTTGATCGACTAACAAAATCTTCTCATTTCATACCGGTACGTACAGATTACTCTTTGGATAGACCAGCTGAATTGTACTTGTCTGAAATCGTATGATTACATGGTGTACCACTGTCTATTATCTCCAATAGAGACCCGAGATTTACGTCAAGATTCTGGAACAAATTACAAGAAGCTCTTGGAATGAAATTGAATTTTAGTACAGCTTTTCATCCCCAAACTGACAGTCAGTCCGAAAGAATTATACAGATACTTGAGGATATGTTGCGTTGTTGCATTGTCGAGTTTGAAGGTAGTTGGGAGAAATACTTGCCTCTGATTGAATTTTCTTATAACAATAGTTTCCAAACGAGTATAAAGATGGCACTCTACGAAGCTTTATATGGTTGCAAGTGTCGAACTCCGCTATACTAGACTGAATTGAGTGAGAAAAAGATTTACGGGGTTGAATTAATTAGAGAAACTGAAGAAAAAGTGAGAATAATTCGAGAAAATTTAAAAGCAGCTTCAGATTGATAGAAATCCTATGCAGATTTGAAACGTAGAGAGATTGGGTTTCAAGTTAGAGACAGAGTGTTTTTAAAAGAGACACCATGGAAGAAGTGTAACACCCCGAACCCGAGACCGTCGCCGGAGTCGAACACGAGGTGTTAACAGACTTCAAACCACTTATTTGACATTTCCCAGACAAGCTGCCAATCTGTGTACTAGTCGCTTTAAAAATCATATCTTGAGTTCTGAAACTTGAAATCCAGTTCTGTAAATTTTCCCTAGAACTAGACTCATATACCTATATTGTAGAATTTTTTTAGAATTTTTGGTCAGACCAATTAGTACATTTTATTAGTTAAATTCTCCCCTATTACAGGGTGCGACTACACTGACCTTCATGCATTACGATTTTCATAACTACCTGAACAGAGCTTCAATACTGATGCTGTTTGTTTCTATAGAAACTAGACTCAAAGAGGAATCCATACATATATGGCATGACTCCTAATTATCTCTGGTTAATTTATAATGAATTTCCAAAGTCGGAACAGGGAACCCAGAAACCGTTCTGGCCCTGTCTCACGAGAACCTGAATATCTCTTAACATACTGTCCATATGATCGTTTCGTTACTTCTATATGAAAATAGACTCATCTAGCTTCGATTACATAATTTATTCACTATTTAATTCCATTTCTACTAATTTTTTTGTAATTTTTCAATCCCACGTCACTGCTACTCCCAGCATCTGTTACTGAAGCAACTATGCCCATTTCGTGATTTCTCATTGATCTAACTAGTAATTCATCATACATATCACAAAATTATAATCATGACTAGCCGTACCAAAGGCTAATCATTGTCAAATATCTCCCTACTACACTATTGCCATATCATGAATCTTAACACCAAAATTAATCAGCCATGACATATGGCATAAAAATCGAATTACCAAGACTTACGACCTAACGTTATAAAACCGAATCCAATCGAACATTTATGCCATTTTCGCATGGCTAAAAGTTTACATACCAAATTTCAACAAAACATATTAGCCTATACATGCCGAAATGTTCTCCTAGACCGACTAAAAAGAAGATACCAAAAGTTGCTAGCCGGTGTGATGACTCCGATGACGGCCGGTCACGCAAAAGGAGACGAGTCCAAGAAACCTAAAATAGGTGACAAGGAAACACCGAGTGAGTATATAACTCAGTAAGTCATAAGCAATCCACTACCATCCACTAATAACATTATCACAAGAGGAAAAAAAATGGAACGAGGCTAGTTACTCCATCCATACCGAACCATACCATAGTTCCTTAAACCTATCGGTTCAATCTCATACCAAGTCATGCATTCACATTCCATATACTAATCAATAGGATATTTGAGGCATTTTCATACATCATTTTATTTTCGTTACAATCATACAACTAAACGACCTTTCACCTATTCCATGATAAATCTTATGTACGTGACTTCAATTATAATTGTCACATAGGTTCAAACTTACCAAGCTCAACTTCAAATATAAACATAGCGCCTACTAGTCACGAACTCAAGGTACTTACCCGATCCGCTGTCCGTGATCAACTCAATAATGTCGCACACTTAGTGTCCATAGTGATTCAAAAGTATATATTAAGTCCGCACACTCAGTGCTATATAATCAACTTGCACACTTAGTGCTATATAATCAAACTCGCACACTTAGTGCTACATAATCAAACACGCACACTTAGTGCTGTACAATTTAAACCCGCACACTTAGCGCCAATCTCATGATCATAAATGTTTATACCCGCACACTTAGTGCCGAGATCAACAACTCAATACATCTCACCTCTTTCTTTTCATTCAACACTTTCATCACCACATACTTACATGTATATATATATTTATCATTCCATTCAGCATCATTACATAGACGTTATGACCATTAAAATTAATACAAACTATATGCTCAATGACTTACTTTATGTTGGGTAAAATAATTCCAAGTCGGCTACTCGATGACCTTCGATTTCCCCTTGTTGGACGCCTCTCCTTTAGGTTCTTGAGCATAAATAAATAAATCAACTAGTTTAATTACCTTGCTAGTTATTTATATCCCATAACATTAATAGTTTCATATCAAAAGAAGCATACGGCAACATTTTATTTTTATTCACCTTATGCTTTTTACTAACTTTAAGCCATTCGGCTATTGATCACCTAAGATCCAATTACTAAAATTAACCCAATAAATATTTCAATAACACACATAAATATTATATACACGGCAACCACCCTTGTTAATTACTCATATATATTTTAATAATTTTCGTTTCATCTTACAACCATTCTTGTTCAAAACATTAGAACCTTAACTAATACTTATAAATTGTCTCAAGGCCGAATGCATTCTTACTTCCAAAGTAACATAGTCGATGATATATTTTATTTCAAGGTACATATTCATAAATCAAATTCAACCATATAAACCAATATCACCCACTTGATCAATTATAGAGAATTAAAGTTAATATCACAATGTGTACTCTATATGGCCCATTATACATAATCAAATTTAACATCATCTATATATTTACTCATATGGCCGAATATACATACCCCCATATAATATCATTTTCATTCCATTTAACACTTAATTTCCACCACATAAACACTTGGCCGAATAATCCTAAACTAGCAAAACTCCACATTTGTTCATACCATCTTTTAAATTCACATATATCTATTTAGGTAGCTCATATTTTCCCCTTTCTAATATTTCAATCCAAAATATCAAAACACCATCCTTTTAGCATTTATCCAATAATACCGAATGCCCTAGACAAATTCCTTCCTCTTTCCCCTTTTGTTTCGGCTTTTCAAGAAGGTAAGGAAGATGAACACACTCTTTCTTTTTTTTTTTCTCTTTTCTTTGTCTAGTCACGGCAAATGGAGGGGGAGATGGATGAGACAACTTTGTTTTCATCACCCCTCCCTTTTCATTACTTAATTACTAACCCTTTTATTTATTCTTTCTAACATAACACACTAAGCCAACATGTTCCCAACATGTTTCCACCCATAGCATGGCCAGCCACTAGCTCAAATTTTGGGTAATTTGACATGCAAACCCATCATTTTCATAACATGCATTAATAGGCCACTTCACATTTGCCTAGCACATTTCTAAATTTTCTCACATAAGTCCTATTTAATAAAATTCACTTACAATTAACAAAATTCAAGCATGAAATTTTCACACATGCATATATACATATAATAAGCATCAAATATGATGGCTAATTATTAGTATGACTCGGTTTTGTGGTCCCGAAACCACTTCCCGACTAGGGTCAATTTTGGGCTGTCACAACTCTCCCCCACTCAAGAAATTTTCGTCCCCGAAAATCTTACCGGTAAATAGGTTTGGGTATCATTCTTTCATCGAGCTCTCGGTTTCCCAAGTAGCTTCCTCGATCCCGTGTTTGAGCCATAACACCTTTACTAACGGAACCTTTTTGTTTCGCAACTCCTTCACTTCACGAGCTAGGATACGCATCGGCTCTTCTTCATAACTCATATCGGCTTGAATTTCAACCTCCGACGGACTAATTATGTGCGAAGGATCAGATCTATAGCGTCGAAGCATCGAAACATGAAAGACGTCGTGAATCTTTTCAAGTTCAGGGGGTAAAATCAATCGATACGCAACTGGACCGACTCGTTCGGATATTTCGTATGGCCTAATGGATCTCGGACTCAACTTGCCCTTTCGGCCAAATCTGAGTACCTTTTTCCAAGGCGAAACTTTAAGAAACACTTTATCTCCCACCTGATATTCAATGTCTTTTCGTTTCAAATCCGCATACGATTTTTGACGATCTGTGGCTGCCTTTAGACTTTCACGGATTACCCTTACTTTCTGTTCGGCATCTTTAATCAAATCGACTCTGAAAATTTTACTTTCACCGAGCTCGGTCCAAAACAATGGTGTACGGCATTTACGACCGTACAAAGCCTCGTAAGGTGCCATCTTAATACTTGATTGAAAACTATTGTTGTAAGCGAATTTAATCAAAGGTAAATATCGTTCCCATGAACCACTAAACTTGAGGATGCAACATCTCAACATATCCTCAAGTATCTGAATTATCCGCTCGGATTGACCATCGGTTTGTGGATGAAAAGCGGTGCTAAAATGCAGTTTGGTACCCAAAGCTTCTTGCAATTTCTTCCAAATCGCGAGGTGAATCTCGGATCTCTATCCGACACGATAGAAATAGGTACCCCGTGTAATCTCACAATCTGAGAAACATACAATTCGGCTAGTTTATCCAATGAAAAATCCGTACGCACGGGGATAAAGTGAGCCGACTTAGTCAGTCTATCAACAACCCAAATCGCATCCTTCTTACTTGCTGACAATGGCAGTCCGGACACAAAGTCCATTGTGACTCGATCCCATTTCCACTCGGGTATCATGATCGGCTGAAGTAATCCTGAAGGCACTTGATGTTCCGCTTTCACTTGTTGACATATTAAACATCTCGAAACAAAGTCGGAGATGTCCCGTTTCATACCATGCCACCAAAATCGACGTTTCAAATCGTTGTACATTTTCGTACTCCCCGGGTGAATTGACATTTGGCTACAATGGGCTTCGTTCAGAATCATCGAAATGAGTTCTGAATTTCTTGGAACACACAACCGACTTCTGAACCTCAAACAATCGTCATCATCAATTTGAAATTCGGATTCCATATTCGGAATACATTCAGCCCGTTTTGCATCCAATTCATCGTCGACTTTCTGAGCTTCACGAATTTGATGAATCAATAATGGTTTGGCCTTTAATTCAGCTACTAACACATTGTCGGGTAGAACAGACAAGTGCACATTCATCGCTCGTAAAGCAAACAGCGATTTCCGGCTTAAGGCGTCCGCAACCACATTAGCCTTTCCCGGGTGGTAATCAATGACAAGCTCGTAATCTTTCAACAACTCAAGCCAACGTCTTTGTCGCAGATTTAAGTCTCTTTGAGTCATCAAATATTTGAGACTTCTGTGATCCGAAAATACATGGCACTTTTCGCCAAACAAATAATGTCGCCATATTTTCAAAGCAAATACGATGGCGGCTAGTTCGAGATCATGGGTTGGATAATTTCTCTCGTGTGGCTTCAATTGTCTCGACGCATAGGCCACAACTCGACCTTCTTGCATCAATACGCAACCCAACCCGAGTAGGGATGCGTCACTATAAATGACAAACTCTTTGCCTGATTCGGGTTGCACTAAAATTGGAGCTTCAGGCAAATGAGTTTTCAGTTGATCGAAGCTTTTCTGACATTTCTCCGTCCATTCGAACTTAGCATCCCTTTGAAGTAGCTTTGTCATTGGTGTGGCTATCATCGAGAAACCTTTTACAAATCGTCGATAATAACCGGTGAGCCCCAGGAAGCTCCAAACTTCGGTAACATTTCTTGGAGGCTTCCAGTTAAGTACGACTGAAATTTTGCTCGGGTCAACTCGAATACCCGATGCGGATACCACATGACCCAAGAAACTAACCTCTCTTAACCAGAACTCACACTTACTGAACTTAGCATATAACTTCTCATCTCGCAAAATTTGCAACACTAATCTCAGGTGCTCAGCATGTTCGGTCTCATCTCCTGAATAGACTAAGATGTCATCAATGAACACAACTACGAACCGGTCCAAATACTGTCTGAAGATCCGATTCATCAAATCCATAAATATCGCAGGGGCATTAGTGAGCCCGAACGGCATTACTAAGAACTCGTAGTGACCGTACCTCGTTCTGAAAGCAGTTTTGGGTACGTCCGAATCTCGAATCCGCAACAGATAATAACCCGATCTCAAATCTATCTTTGAAAACACTGAGGCTCCCTTTAGTTGATCAAACAAATCATCAATACGCGGTAATGGATATTTATTCTTTATCGTCACTTTATTCAGTTGACGATAGTCAATGCACAACCTCATGGTTCCGTCCTTCTTTTTCACGAACAATACTGGTGCACCCCAAGGTGATAAACTTGGTCGAGCGAAACCTCTATCCGTCAACTCTTGAAATTGAGCTTTCAATTCCTTTAACTCGGTTAGTGCCATACGATACGGAGCTATCGAAATTGGCATAGTTCTAGGTACAAGCTCAATACCAAACTCTATCTCCCGAACAGGTGGCAAACCCGGTAACTCTTCAGGAAAAACATCCGGGTATTCACAAACCACCGGCACAGATTCGGGTTTCTTTTCTAATTCTTTGTCATCAAGTACATACGCAAGGTATGCTTCGCACCCTTTTCTTACATATTTCTGGGCCAACATTGCTGATATTATAGCTGGCAACCCCCTTAAGTGCGTAGACTCAACTCGGATTATCTCGTTATTTGCGCACCTCAAATCAATAGTCTTGCTTTTGCAATTCACAACCGCATCATGCGCGGTCAACCAATCCAAACCAAGAATAATATCAAATTTGTCAAACGGCAAAAGCATCAAATCGGCCGGAAAACAGGATTCTCGGATTATTAGAGGGCATCTCTTACACACTTTATCAACAAGTACGTATTGACCCAAAGGGTTTGACACTCGAATTACGAACTCAGTAGACTCAACAGGTAGAGTCTTACTGGATGCTAAGGTTTGGCATACATATGAATGAGTAGAGCTAGGGTCAATCAATGCAATCACATTAGTATCAAAGAGAGTGAAGGTACCAGTGATGACGTCAGGGGAGGATGCCTCCTCTCGTGCGCGAATGGCATATGCTCTAGCAGGAGTACGGTTCTCGGCTCGAACAGCCGTATCAGAGGCCCCTCTCTGACTACCACCCCTACCTCCTAAAATTCTCAGTGGTCTACCTCTAGTTGTCACTCCACTAGGTCTTGCACCTTGAATCTTATTCTTCTCATCAAGCTCCGTGCAATCTCTAATGAAGTGGTCCTTCGAACCGCATCCGTAACAGGCCCTGTTAGTAGACTTACCCCAACATTCACCTAGGTGTCGTCTTCCGCATTGGGGACATTCAGGTTTCTCTTGACGATTATTGCCCACACTAGCTACCGAAGTAGCTCGGGAGTCCGTCGATGGTCGTGCTCTAATGGAAATTCCCGCAGTCGTCCTCGACTTATTAGTGTCCTCCCTGAACTTCTTTACAGCTGAGAACGGAGCTTTACCCGTCGATCTTTTACGATAGTCTCTAGCTTCAAATTCAGCCTTCTTCTTCTCCTTTCCAAGTTCTTCTGCCTTGCAGGCTCGTTCGACTAGTGTTACGAATTCTTTTATCTCCAAAATACCCACTAGTAGCTTTAAATCTTCATTCAATCCTTCTTCGAATCTTTTGCACATAGCAACCTCATCAGCTACACACTCCCGGGCATACCTACTGAGTCTTACAAATTCATGTTCGTATTCAGATACTGTCATACGGCCTTGCTTGAGTTCCAAGAATTCCTTGCGCTTTTGATCAATGAACCATTGACTAATATATTTCTTTCGGAATTCCGTTTCAAAGAAGTCCCAAGTAACTCATTCATTTGGGACTATGGAAATCAGGGTCCTCCACCAATAGTAGGCTGAGTCCCGCAACAAGGATATAGCACACTTTAGACATTCATCGGGTGTGCATGACAGTTCATCAAACACCCGAATGGTGTTATCAAGCCAGAACTCGGCCCTTTCAGCATCATCAGTAACTATGGCCCTGAACTCCTCAGCCCCGCGCTTCCTAATCAAGTCTACAGGTGGCTTACTTAGCCTCACAAGATCAGTGACTGATGGCATTACGGGCTCTTGGGGTGGATTATTCAAATTCGGGAATTGTTGGACAGCCGGATTGGTTCGGGCATATTGCGCGACCCACTCATTCATCATGGTAAAGAAGGCTTGTTTAGCCCCCTCACCTTGATTATTCGCAGATGACTGAGGTTCAACAGGTGGCGTCCCTTGTGCAGGAGCAGCCGCTACACTTTCAACGTCATCCGCCAAGGTTCTCTCTACACCGGGATCCATTTACTAATCAAAACAAAAATTTTAACCGTCAGAAGTCATCACACATTTAAACATTAACATTAAGGCATGTATAGCTAGACTCATACGTGCTATGGTAGTCCTAGAACCGACTAAACCATAGCTCTGATACCAATAAAATTGTAACACCCTGAACCCGAGACCGTCGCCGGAGTCGAACACGAGGTGTTAACAGACTTCAAACCACTTATTTGACATTTCCCAGACAAGCTGCCAATCTACGTACTAGTCGCTTTAAAAATCATATCTTGAGTTCTGAAACTCGAAATCCAGTTCCGTAAATTTTCCCTGGAATTAGACTCATATACCTATATGGTAGAATTTTTATAGAATTTTTGGTCAGGCCAATTAGTACAGTTTATTAGTTAAATTCTCCCCTATTACAGGGTGCGACTACACTGACCTTCATGCATTACGATTTGGATAACTCCCTGCACAGAGCTTCAATACTGATGCCGTTTGTTTCTATAGAAACTAGACTCAAAGAGGGATCTATACATATATGGCATGACTCCTAATTATCTCTGGTTAATTTATAATGAATTTCCAAAGTCAGAACAGGGAACCCAGAAACCGTTCTGGCCCTGTCTCACGAGAACCTGAATATCTCTTAACATACTGTCCATATGATCGTTTCGTTACTTCTATATGAAAATAGACTCATCGAGCTTCGATTACATAATTTATTCACTATTTAATTCCATTCGTACTAATTTTTTTGTAATTTTTCAATCCCACGTCACTGCTGCTGCCAGCATCTGTTACTGAAGCAACTATGCCCATTTCGTGATTTCTCATTGATCTAACTAGTAATTCATCATACATATCACAAAATTATAATCATGACTAGCCATACCAAAGGCTAATCATTGTCAAACATCTCCCTACTACACTATTGCCATATCATGAATCTTAACACCAAAATTAATCAGCCATGACATATGGCATAAAAATCGAATTACCAAGACTTACGACCTAACGTTATAAAACCGAATCCAACCGAACATTTATGCCATTTTCGCATGGCTAAAAGTTTACATACCAAATTTCAACAAAACATATTAGCCTATACATGCCGAAATGTTCTCCTAGACCGACTAAAAAGAAGATACCAAAAGTTGCTAGCCGGTGTGATGACTCCGATGACGGCCCGGTCACGCAAAAAGAGACGAGTCCAAGAAACCTAAAATAGGTGACAAGGAAACACCGAGTGAGTATATAACTCAGTAAGTCATAAGCAATGCACTACCATCCATTAATAACATTATCACAAGAGGAAACAAAATGGAACGAGGCTAGTTACTCCATCCATACCAAACCATACCATAGTTCCTTAAACCTATCGGTTCAATCTCATACCAAGTCATGCATTCACATTCCATATACTAATCAATAGGATATTTGAGGCATTTTCATACATCATTTTATTTCGTTACAATCATACAACTAAACGACCTTTCACCTATTCCACGATAAATCTTATGTACGTGACTTCAATTATAATTGTCACATAGGTTCAAACTTACCAAGCTCAACTTCAAATATAAACATAGCGCCTATTAGTCACGAACTCAAGGTACTTACCCGATCCGCTGTCCGTGATCAACTCAATAATGTCGCACACTTAGTGTCCATAGTGATTCAAAAGTATATATTAAGTCCGCACACTCAGTGCTATATAATCAACTTGCACACTTAGTGCTATATAATCAAACTCGCACACTTAGTGCTACACAATCAAACTTGCACACTTAGTGCTGTACAATTTAAACCCGCACACTTAGCGCCAATCTCATGATCATAAATGTTTATACCCGCACACTTAGTGCCGAGATCAACAACTCAATACATCTCACCTCTTTTCTTTTCATTCAACACTTTCATCACCACATACATACATGTATATATATATTTATCATTCCATTCAGCATCATTACATAGACGTTATGACCATTTAAATTAATACAAACTATATGCTCAATGACTTACTTTATGTTGGGTAAAATAATTCCAAGTCGGCTACTCGATGACCTTCGATTTCCCCTTGTTGGACGCCTCTCCTTTAGGTTCTTGAGCTTAAATAAATAAATCAACTAGTTTAATTACCTTGCTAGTTATTTATATCCCATAACATTAATAGTTTCATATCAAAAGAAGCATACGGCAACATTTTATTTTTATTCACCTTATGCTTTTTACTAACTTTAAGCCATTCGGCTATTGATCACCTAAGATCCAATTGCTAAAATTAACCCAATAAATATTTCAATAACACACATAAATATTATATACACGGCAACCACCCTTGTTAATTACTCATATATATTTTAATAATTTTCGTTTCATCTTACAACCATTCTTGTTCAAAACATTAGAACCTTAACTAATACTTATAAATTGTCTCAAGGCCGAATGCATTCTTACTTCCAAAGTAACATAGTCGATGATATATTTTATTTCAAGGTACATATTCATAAATCAAATTCAACCATATAAACCAATATCACCCACTTGATCAATTATAGAGAATTAAAGTTAATATCACAATGTGTACTCTATATGGCCCATTATACATAATCAAATTTAACATCATCTATATATTTACTCATATGGCCGAATATACATACCCCCATATAATATCATTTTCATTCCATTTAACACTTAATTTCCACCACATAAACACTTAGCCGAATAATCCTAAACTAGCAAAACTCCACATTTGTTCATACCATCTTTTAAATTCACATATATCTATTTAGGTAGCTCATATTTTCCCCTTTCTAATATTTCAATCCAAAATATCAAAACACCATCCTTTTAGCATTTATCCAAGAATACCGTATGCACAATTTGTCACCAAAACTAAAGAAAAATCAACATATGGGTTACAATAAGAGCTTGACTACTACTAGATTCTCATAAAAATCAATAGAAATAACATGAGCTCCTACCTTATTTAACCTCCAAGATAGCCGAATGCCCTAGACAAATTCCTTCCTCTTTCCCCTTTTGTTTCGGCTTTGCAAGAAGGTAAGGAAGATGAACACACTCTTTCTTTTTTTTTCTCTTTTCTTTGTCTAGTCACGGCAAATGGAGGGGGGGGGATGGATGAGACAACTTTGTTTTCATCACCCCTCCCTTTTCATTACTTAATTACTAACCCTTTTATTTATTCTTTCTAACATAACACACTAAGCCAACATGTTCCCAACATGTTTCCACCCATAGCATGGCCAGCCACTAGCTCAAATTTTGGGTAATTTGACATGCAAACCCATCATTTTCATAGCATGCATTAATAGGCCACTTCACATTTGCCTAGCACATTTCTAAATTTTCTCACATAAGTCCTATTTAATAAAATTCACTTACAATTAACAAAATTCAAGCATGAAATTTTCACACATGCATATATACATATAATAAGCATCAAATATGATGGCTAATTATTAGTATGACTCGGTTTTGTGGTCCCGAAACCACTTCCCGACTAGGGTCAATTTTGGGCTGTCACAAGAAGATTCTCTGCTTTGGATGTAAAGGAAAATTAAGTCCGTGATCCATCGGGCCGTATGAAATTATCGAGAGAATAGGGCCTGTAGCATATCGACTAGCTTTATCATCTGAACTTGAAAAGATCCATAATGTTTTTCACGTTTCTATGCTAGGGCATTACAGATCCAATCCGTCACATGTGATTTCTCCGATTGATGTTGAAATTCAAACCGATATCATATAACGAAGAACCGATTAGGATTCTGGCTCATGAGATCAAAGAATTGAGAAACAAGCGCATAGCCTTTGTAAAGGTTCTTTGGCACAAACATGGAATCGAGGAAGCTACGTGGAGCCTGAGGAAGATATGCGAAAATAGTACCCTAACCTTTTTACCGGTAATATTTTTGGGGACGAAAATCTATAAGGAGGAGAGTTGTAACAACCCGTTTTTAGGTCAAATTGGAATAGTGATTTTGAGACCACAAATCTGAAGTCAGAATATTTATCTTAATAATTTATTTATGTTTATAGTATGATATAATTATTATGTGAAAGTGATCGCGTAATTTTGTGTGATAAGTTTAATATATTTATAATTAATCGTTCTTGAAACTAACTATTATCGTGATGTAGGCAAGTGTACCTATCGAACAGTAGTATAGTTTTAGCAAGACCGGATTGTCGAACCCAAAGGAACTAAAAGTACTAGTAATGACTGTCTTTTTATTGTCTAGCCTAAAATTAAGGTGGTTTTGTTTTAACTAACTAATTAACTGATCTAAGAATTCACAGAGAATGGAATTGGGGGATTACTTTTGGAAAACGATTGAATTAAGACAATACCTAAGGAAAAATCCACCTAGACTGTACTTGTTATTCTGGCTCCGAATCGGACGATTTTTTCATTTAACTTATTCCGTAGAGATCCTAAGTTATGTTATTATCTCTATTCAAGACTAAAAACGTCTAATCTCTAGATTGAATAATTGAGACTTTTCTCTAATTAACACTTTAGGGTTGCATTAACTCGATATATGGATCCCCCTATTAGGTTTCACTCTAATCTGGCAAATCTTGTCACCCTATCTCTACGCGCGCAATCAACTCCGCTTAATTATGAAAAATGTACTCTTAGACAGGGTCTATTCCTCCTCTGAATAAGAGCTTATCTTGAATCAGTATCCTGGGATAACAAAATAAGAATTAAGAACAAGTTAAATATTTATCATACAATTTAGAAAATATAACAAGATTTGTCTTAGGTTTCATTCCCCTTAGGTATTTAGGGGATTTAGTTCATAACTAAAAAGGAATACATCTCAGATGAATAATGAGTACAAAACATAAAGAAAACCCAAAACTCCTAAAGGGAAATTGAATGGAGATCTTCAGTCTTAATGATGAATCCGGCTTCTGAGATGGATCAATCGGCATCCTTTGAGTAATTCCTTCCTTCCTCCCTGTGTGTCCCCTTACTTTCCTCCTCTAGGGTGTATTTATAGGCTTTAGAATGCCTAGAAGCCCTCAAAATTGGCCTTTTTCGAATTGGACTCAACTTGGGCTCGGTAGGGACACGCCCGTGTGACACGCCTGTGTGAGCCGTGCTTCGAATCTGCCAAATTGACACGGCCGTGTGGTCTGTCTGTGTGAGGAGGTCTAGGCCGTGTTGAATTTGTACTTTGGCCCATGTTTCCCTGTTTTTGGCCCGTTTCTTGTTTCTTTCTCTCTTCTATGCTCTCCTAAGTATAAAACATGAAATTAAAGCTTTAGGAGCATCGAATTCACCAATTGTAATGGGAAATCATCCATAAAATACGTTAAACATGGGGTAAAAATATGTATAAATTACGATTTATCAAATACCCCCACACTTAAGCATTTGCTTGTCCTCAAGCAAAATTTTCAACTCATAATCAAAATAAATTCTTCTCAATTTATAATTTCTATTGATAATATCTCAAAATAATCCATAGGTAATCATACATTGAGAATTCAACTAAAAGAACATCACAGTTTCAATCATTCCAAGTTGAGCATTTTATTCTGAAAACATAGGTGTCTCCCCTCGGCTAGGTAGTTACCTTGTATTGTAACACCCTAATTTTTAGGATTTTTGGGATTTCTGTGATTTTTAATGAATTTTAGAATTTCTGTGTTTTGACTGTATAATGTAGGTCTGAGTATGTTAGTAGGCCTTTAGAAGGCCCAAGAGTAAATTTAACCCGAGGCAATTTTAGATTTTTTTTTAGTTTAGAGAGAGAGGGTTCTGGCGTTTTGGGCTTTTATAATAAAGGTGGTAAAATAGGCCACAAGAAGATCTGTGGTAAAGTGGCATGTGACGCCACATAGGTGCTTGGGGAGTGGCGTGGGAGGTGCCTGGGTTCGAGGCACGGCGCGCTCAACGTTTGGTTTTTTTTGTAAACGGGTTGCACTAAAATAGGCTTTAAAAGAAGTTGCAAATGAAGTTTGACACAAAGAGCGCCTGTGGCGCAGTGGTAGGAGCGTGCTAGGCATGCCGAGAGGATGTGGGTTCGATCTCAGGGGAAGGAGAAATTTTGATTTATTTTTTTTAAGTAGCCGTGACTGCAGCAGTTAAGCCTTAAAATTAATTGTGAGAAGATTATGTCACGAGAGGAGCTTCAGGGCAGTGGCAAGCAGCGTATATGGGTGCTTGGAGGTCTCGGTTTCGAGCTGCTGTACGCGCAATGGGCTACCTTTTTGCTGCACGTGTGGAGGGAGTAATTCAAATGGACCGAAACTCTTCCAAGCAGCAAATTGAGTCGGCCAAGCGGTGGGAAAATGGTGGCTGCTAATCGGTAGGAAGGATTTGGGTGGAATTCAAATTAGGTGGTGGCTAAAATTAAAGAGAAAAACATGGAATTTGAACATGGGACGGATTTTATGCCGAAATAGGACTCATGGTAGTACCAATTCGGCTATAAGCAATTAAATGCCAAAAAAGCTCTTAAAATTTTGGCTTGTATGGGTTGTTTTTCTTCTTTGTTTAGTTTTGGGTATTTTTAAGTGTTAGTCGATTTAGGTTGGGGCCATTCACATCTATTATTATTTTTGAGATCGACCTTCATTATTTTTGGTTCATCTTTTCTTCACCAAGCTTAATCTTCTACTCCTATTCATAAGTCCTTTCTCTTTGATTCTCTTCTCATTATTGCCGAATATAGAGACTTTTCTCCGTGCCAAAAAGCCGAACCTCACAACTCTCTTATCCTTCTACTGACATCTCTCCTCTACTTCACAAACTTCTATTCTCCATCTAGTTCATTCAAAAGCTGAATCACCTAGATCTATTCTCTATTCGTATTTTGGGTTAGATCTACAACAAATCGGGAATAGGAAGGTACTTGGGAGCGTTTTTGCCAAGTAAATCTTTGGTAAGTGCTCGAAATCCCTTCTCTATCCATTATCTGGTGATTTAAATAAAAGCCGAAAATCCCTATATGCAAAGGGTGCATGTCGACTAAACTAAAAGGGTTTAGTGGTGTTATTTGATTTGTTTTGCTCTAGTATGGATTAAAGGCTACTGATCGAGGGCTTGGATAATTGGAATGACTAGATTTAGATCTAGTCCATATTCTAAAAAAAGGCAACTCATGTGTGGAACTCGTCAGCATTTCATTGTAAAACGGGTGTGTAAACGACACCCACTTATAGACTAGATCGGCAAAAGTTGAAAAGTCGAAATGCCGAAGAGCCGACATTTTGTGGACTTGCGAGCGTTCGAGCGCTCATGGGATTGTTGGTTTTTAATCTTGGTAATCTCAAGTGGTAAGATTGCAGAGTGTGCAATTTTGTGCACTTCAGTATATTTGGGCTTAATGGGCTGAAATCGGGTTAATGGGACAACAGGCCCAATTTGGTAAAAATGCTCGGTAAGTGTTTCTGTTAATACGTTAATGGCTGTAACATGCATGAAAACCCAAAAATAGTAAATTTACTAAAATACCCATAAGTATAAAAAATACCATTGTACCCCTAGGTGCAAAGTGACCATTATAACCCTAGGGTTAATTTTGACTGAAATGCATGATATTCTGATTCTGTATGTTGTATGCCATGACATATATATCTGTTGCATGGGATATGGGTTCTATTGATGGAGGAAGAGTTCTGGTGGCTATGCCACAAATATCTGTTTCTGGTGGCTACGCCACAAATATCTGTTTTGGTGGTTCTACCACAATATCTATATCTGGTGACTCTGTCACATTCTGGCAGCCATGCTGCAAATTCTGTGGCGTGTAGCGGATGGGTGGGTCGAGTTGTCTCTCCACATGGTGTAAGGTGGTACGGGGGTGTATACGGATGGATATGGGTTAGGTTTTCTGCATACATGATATATTTGTTCTGTATCTGTTATGGGCCTGTGGGCTTCATTCTAAATTCTTATAGGGCTAAGGCCCGACTTAATCTGTTTCTGTAGTTTGATCTGATTTGGACTATGGTTGGGTTATTTTACACACTAAGTTTTCCAAACTCACCCCTTAATTTCATCCATGCAGGAAATCCCCAACCATAGTGGACTTGGAGCCGTGAGGGATTCGGAGTGGCCACATGCTTTGCAAATTCGCTTTTCTTCATGTGTTTTGATAAGCACTTACTTACTTTAATTATTTTGGGTTTTTAAGTTGTAACGAGGCCGCTTTAATTATTTTTAATTATTTTTAGTATGTTTTGTTTGCTTAGATATGATATTGTTTTAAATTGTTTGAAACTGCATAGCTCTAGGGCGCGTTTTAAAAGGGTTACTTGATTTCAAAATATCGCGTTAACAAAGCAAAGCTTCCTCAAGGAAAACATTTTCAAAATTAATAACCTTTTCAAATGGTTTTAAACGAATTGGTTTTCCCTGAACAATCACTTAGTTAAAGTGTGGCAATGGTTGTGTGCATGTCTAGGATTGGATCCGTGGAGAGCTGGGTACTTAAGCAGTCTAATTGACTCACCTCTTCTTTTCTGGCATCCTACCTGGTGCACAGCTTCCATTCACTTTAATTTATAACGAGGATATTCTTTAAACACTAAGAAAGACCTTAGATAAAACATGAATTTTCTAGAAACGCTACAACGTGACACGCTGGATTCAGTCGTAACGTCTGGGCCGGGTTTGGGTGGTTACATTTAGTGGTATCAGAGCCAGGTTCAACAACTCGGTTCTGGAATGGGTTAAAAAAATGATTTTCAAAAATTGCTTTGGGAATTCGTTTTAAGATTTTCTTCCTATAATAAATGATTTCAAGGATTGCACATCCGGTTTTCTAAAATTTGGATTCTGAGAAGGTGGTACACTGAATCTTCGGCCCAAGTCTGTAGGTATCATTCTAAATTTTTCTGAATGCTTCTGAATTATCAGCTATTGCCTATATTGAAACCCTATTATGATACTCTAGTTAGGGCGATATTGGAACTGTAGGAATTTTGATAAGTAGACTGAGACTGTAGCTAGGCTACGATTCCGCAAAAACCAAACTCTAAATTACAGTCTGTTCATAAAACATCTGTAATAAACACTGAAATATTTAATTGATGCATAAAATTCGTAATCAGATAATACGACATGAGTACGAGAATAGCTTGTGGAAGAGGCCGTAAACATGGCCGAGGTAGTGCACAGGTTAGATTTTCGTCTTTAGGACATATGCCGGTGGCAGATGCACTGGTACCATCGACAACAGAAGTGGAGTCTCATGATCGAGGTGCCGGGGATAACGCTCTATCTCAGGCAATACTTTGTGTTCTGGAAAGGGTTGCCAGGGCAAGTATGGGTAACAAAATTTGAGGATCTATTTTCGAGCGACTCCGGGCTAATGGACCAGAGATCTTTAGGGGCATCTCTGGTGTAGCCCCGAATGTGGCTGCATATTGGTTAGAGGCCACAGAATGAATTATGGATGATTTGGACTGCTCCGTAGAGCAGAAGCTGAAGGGAGCCATATTATTGCTACGAGATGAGGCTTATCAGTGGTGGCTCACTGTGAGAGATGGGACCCCAGCTGATAGGGTGACTTGGGAGTTGCTTAAGACGGCCTTCAAGGGAAAATATGTTGGGGCGAGTTATGTGGATGCCCGCAGGAAAGAATTTCTGAATCTGGTTCAAGAGGGTAAGATAGTTACTGAGTACGAGGCTAAGTTTCTGAGGCTGAGCCGGTATGCTGTTGGGATAGTCGCTACAGAGTATGAACATAGTGTGCGCTTCGAGAATGGTCTTAGAGATGAACTTAGGGTGCTAATTGCTCCGCAGAGGGAGCGTGACTTTGCTGCTTTGGTGGAGAAAGCTAAGATAGCTGAGAAGGTGAAGCGTACTGAAAGACAGAATTGTGAGACGGAGCAGAACCGTTTTCGTAGGGATTCAGGACCTTTGGGTGGTGCAAGTAGGAATGTTGAAAGAGAAAAAGTGGAAGAGCCAGTTCGAGTAGTTTCGATGAATGTTGTTAGATTGCAAGTTTGTGGGGACTGTGGTAAGGTACATCTGGGCGAGTGTAGAAGATGTTCTGGTGCTTGTTTCCGGTGCGGATCTATGGAGCATAAGTCAAGGACTGTTCTCAGAAAATAGATCAGGTTCAAGTTGCAGAACGGAGGGTCGCTCAACCAATGAGAGGTGGACCACAACCACTGAGAGGACGTGGACAATGTAGGGGCGGTAATGGAAATGGCCAGGTTTGAGGAGCACCTGGCAGAGGTGCTAAAAATGCCGAGGCTCGTTAGCCAACGTTGGTGTATGGAGCTCATCTTCGAGAGGAGGGTGATGCACCCGACGTCATAACTGGTACGTTCTTGATTTCTAGCACGCCGTACACTGCTTTGATAGATATTGGATCTACTCATTCATATATTGCATGTGCCACATCTGGGTCATTGGGTGTGCACTCTGAGGAGACTATGAGTGGGGTATCAGTACTAAGTCCTTTGGGCCACTCGGTTAGGGTAAACAAACTGTATAGAGACGTGCCTTTAGAAACTCAAGGTAAGATTTTCTCTGGAGACTTGATGGAGTTACTGTTCAGAGAATTCGACCTCATTCTGGGAATGGACTGGTTTGTTAAGCATAGGGCAACTCTGGGCTGTGCAGCTAAGCGAATGGTGTTAAAGACCTCGGAGGGTGAGGAGGATATGGTGATAGGTGAGCGAAGGGATTATTTGTCCAATGCGGTGTCAGCATTGAGAGCCGAGAAGTGGATTCGTAAGGGTTGTGAGGCTTATTTGGCATTTGTAAGTCAGTTGGAGACTGAGGGTCTAATGGTTGATAAGGTTAGAACTGTTAAGGAATTTCAAGATGATTTTTCCAGAGGAGCTCCCGGGATTGCCTCCGAACCGAGAAGTCGAGTTTGGAATTGACTTGTTGCCTGGAACGGCACCAGTGTCCATCGCGCTATACAGGATGGCACCGAAGAAGTTAGGGGAGCTGAAAGCATAGATTCAAGAGTTGTTGGATAGAGGCTTTATTAGGCCGAGTGTGTCTCTATGGGGAGCACTAGTGTTGTTTGTGAAAAAGAAGAATGGGACGATGCAGATGTGCATCGATTATCGGCAGTTGAACAAACTGACGATTAAGAATAAGTACCCTCTGCTAAGAATCGACGATCTGTTTGACTAACTTAGAGGATCTTCAGTATTCTCCAAGATTGATCTTCGATCTGGATATCGTCAGTTAAGAGTCAAGGAGGTAAATATTCATAAGACGACATTCAGGACTCGGTATGGTCATTACAAGTTCCTGGTTATGCCATTTGGACTGACAAACTCTCCTGCACCAGTCATGGATCTGATGAATTGTGCATTCCAACCATTTTTAGATTGATTCGTAGTCGTTTTTATTGACGATATTTTGGTATATTCTAAAACCGAAGAGAAGCATGTTGAGTATCTCTACATTGTGTTGCAAGTGTTGAGGGAGAAGGAACTTTATGCGAAATTCAGTAAGTGTGAATTCTGGTTGAGGGAGGTAGCCTTCTTACGTCATGTTGTCTCTATTGAGGGGATCAAGGTGGACCCTCGAAAGATTGAAGCGATTCTGGAATGGAAGCCACCTAGATCGGTGACGGGAATTCAGAGTTTCCTGGGTTTGGCAGGGTACTACAGAAGGTTTATGGAAGGTTTTTCTGTGTTGGCAGCACCATTGACAAAGCTTATAAGGAAAGGAGCACCATTTGTTTGGACCGAGAAGTAGCAGGAAACTTTTGAGAAATTGAAGGAAGTTCTGACCGAGGCACCTGTATTAATTCAACCGGAGTCTGAGAAGGATTTTACCGTGTATAGTGACGCATCACATGTGGGTTTGGGTTGTGTGTTGATGCAAGAGGGTAAGGTGGTTGCTTATGCATCGCGACAGCTTAAGCCTCACGAAGTAAACTATCCTACTCACGATTTAGAATTGGCAGTAGTAATCTTTGCACTTAAGATTTGGAGACACTATTTGTAAGGGGAAAGGTGTGTCATATACACAGATCATAAGAGTCTTAAGTACTTGGTGACTCAGAAGGAGCTGAACCTTAGGCAACGAAGATGGATAGAGTTACTTAAGGATTATGAGTATTCGATTGAGTATCACCCAGGCAAGGCTAATGTGGTAGCCGATGCCCTAAGCCGTAGAGCTGAATCTGATCTAAGAGCAATGTTTGCTCGTCTAAGTCTATATGATGATGGTAGTTTGTTGGCCGAGTTACAAGTAAGGCCAACCTGGATAGATCAGATTAAGGAAAAGCAGTTGAAGGATGAGTCTTTAGTTTCTCGATTCCAACAAATTAAGAAAGGGGAAACTTCTGAGTTTGGGTTGAATAGTGAATGAGTTCCGTGTTTCCGAGAAAGAGTTTACATTCTGAAGGACTCTAACTTAAGGCAGTCAATACTGAAAGAAGCTCATGGAGGACTTTGTGCTATGCATCCTGGAGGGAATAAGTTGTGTCGCGACTTGCGAGAATTGTATTGGTGGCCTGGGCTTAAACGAGAAGTAACAGAGTTTGTGGGGAAATGTCTGACATGCCAGCAAGTGAAAGCTGAGCATCAACTACCTTCCGGACTTTTACAGCCAGTGAAGATACCACTTTGGAAGTGGGAGAGGGTAACCATGGACTTTGTGAGTGGGCTACCCTTGACACCAATGAAGAAGGACTCGGTTTGGGTGATTGTGGATAGGTTGACCAAATCTGCTCATTTCATACCTGTCCGCACTAATTATTCACTTTAGAAGTTAGCCAAATTGTACGTGGCGGAGATTGTGCGACTTCATGAGTGCCAGTATCGATTATTTCTGATCGGGATCCTAGGTTCACATCTCGGTTCTGGCAAAAGTTGCATGAGGCATTGGGAATGCGATTGAACTTTAACACGGCTTTTCATCCTCAGACTGATGGTCAGTCAGAAAGAGTTATTCATGTACCACCCTTCGCCCGTATCCCTCGCCGGAACAGGGTTCGAGGTGCTACCAGATTTAAACTCATCCATTTATATAAAACCAGACCGTAAAAATTTTTGATCAATTTTAGACTTTTCATACACACGTATATTATCCTTTAATCGGGCTTACAAGGCCCAAAATATTCATGAGGCATTATTAAATATTTACCAATATCTTAGTCTTGTATCATTTACTTACTCAACTTTACAACCCTATACATGCCATAGACTCGAAACACTAAGATTTACTTATGCCGATAGCGTAGACTTAACAATGTGATAATATCTCTGACAGCCTCCAACCCGAGCTAACCTGGCAACCCTAGGGAATATGGGAAAGAAAAGGGGAGTAAGCTTTATGCTTAGTAAGTTCATAAGAAAACAATAAGCAACTCATTAACAAGTTTTATCAATGTTTACAACATAATCACAAATTCACTACAAGTTGTCTTCCTGAGCAATAGTCACTAAATTATTTATAACTGGAGCTACAAAACTCCAAATAAATTGCCGTTAATTTTCCCTGAAAATAGACTCATATATCTTCCATCCATAAAATTTTCAAAATTTTAGGTTTGGCCAATCAATACCAGATTTTTCATAAAGTTTCCCCTATTTGACTAATCTGACCACTCTTCACTTCGAATCAAATTTCTCATTGTACAGAATTCAAAATATGTTCTATTTGATTTCATTTGAAACTAGACTCATTAAGGAGTCTAAGCATATAAATTTTATCTTATAACCATTTTTGTACAAATTATAATGATTTTCTAAAAACAAAACAGGGGACCCCGAAGTCATTTGACTCTATCCCACGCCACTTCAAATATCTCATTATCAGCAATTCTTTTGCTTACACGGTTTCTTTTATAAGAAACTAGACTCATTAAGCTTTAATTACATAATTTATTCAGCTTCTAACTCAACTCCAACAATTTATGATGATTTTCCAAAATCACATTACTGCTGCTCTCCCAAGCAGATTTATTACAAATTTACTCTTTCACACATTCTTTGCATTCACATTATTTAAACATGTATATCACAAATCAATTTCATCACATATCTATAATTTCACTCAAGAATAATCTCAATACAATACATCATGCTCAATGATTAGCACACAACCATTCAAATTAGCAATTATAAGATGATTCCACACATAGTCCACCCTTATCGATAATTTACGATGGTTTTGCCCTTACTCACATATATGACATAGGCAATTTCACCTATGCTTTTCATTTCACATTCATGATTCAATCCAATCGATCTAACATGCATAAGAATATATCACATACCTAGCCAACTTAATGCATTGAACAAATTCAATTGCCGATTTAACACAAGGTCTCATAGTCTTAGACTTTTATCAAATCATCGGCATTTAGCCTGCTAGATTTTAAACCCGATAATATTATTCACCAGCTTCAAGCTTGCTAGGCTCAAAGCCCAAATATCACCATTATAAAGTCGTCTCATAAACAATTCATATAATATAGCATGTATACCTGTTCACTTTGCTCTATTTAATCATTCAATCACAATTTATAATTTCCCTTTGAATCATTCGATATTTTGCACACTAAGTGTCATTCTCAATACCTCGCACACTGAGTGCCATTCTCAATATTTCGTACACTGAGTACCATATTTGATTGCCCCGCACACTAAGTGCCACATTTTGTCGATATGTCGTCAAACATTAAAATATTCACGTATATACAATTTATACAATATTAAAGCATTAGAAACATCAATTTAACAATGCTTATTGCATACGAACTTACCTGGCTAAATTGTAGAGATACCAAAGTTCAGGGGCATTTTGGTAATTTTCTCATTTTCTCGATTTTCCACCCGATCTTGATCTAAATTAATAAATTCATTCAGTATATTAATTTAGACATTAAAACACCTCCTTTCATACAATTTGGTCATTTTTTTATTTTTACAAAATTACCCCTAAAGTTTTACTTTTATTCATTTTAGTCCCTAAGCTCAAAACATGCAAATTAACCATTTTTAACCATAATTAAGCTTAGCCAAATGTTCATGGTATCAAAACAGTCCATAATTCACTTTATGGAAAAATTATAGTTTTTCCCCTAATATTTCAACTTCTTTACAATTTAGTCCCTATATCATAAAAATGCAAATTCATGAAATTGAGTAAAATTCTACTATAGACGAATATCACTAGTGTCTCTAGTAGCCCACACATTTCATTTATTTGACATTTTAACCACAAAGTTTTCACATTTATCAATTTAGCCCTTAATTGTCAATTTCACAAAAATTCATTTAACAAAAAGTCTTTAACTATCAACAAGGACTCATATTCTTCCATTAAACTTCAAAGCCCTATTATACTCATCAATGGCAATATCAAACTGTTCAATGGTTTTGCAAAATAGTCCCCTCATTAGATAGATTAAGCAACAACGATCCCGAAAGTATAAAAATAATTAAAAACGGGACTAGAAATGCCTACCATGCATTAGTTGAAAGTTGGAAGCTTCTTCCATGGCTTCTCAAGCCTTCATATTTGGCTGGTAAAAAGAGAATGAAAAAGATGACACCTTGATTCTTTTATTATATTCATTTTATTATTATTTTTAACCAATTTACAATATTAACCTTTATACACTTTATTTATTACACCAAATGCCAAGCCATCATATCCCACTATCTCTTTAATGGGCTAATTACCAAATAAGGACTTCTACTTTTAAGTTCTATATCTATTTAATACCTTTAGGTTATATAACACAACTTTTGCACTTTACACAATTTAGTCCTTTTTGTTTAATTAACTATCGAAATGATAAAATTTTTCAACGAAACTTTAATACCATCTTATTGCCACTACGTAAATATTTATAAAATATTTACGACTCGGTTTATAGAAACAAGGTCCCGATACCTCATTTTCTAAACCCACTTGACCTTAGGGTCATACCACTTGAACTTAATAAATCGCTTATAAAACAAAAATCACAATATCAAAAACATTTTTAAAATCACAATTAACTCATAAATATTAAATATAATATTTACCAACCTACTCGTTCGGATTTGGTGGCCCCGAAACCACTGTTTCGATCAACCTTAAAAAAACGGGCTGTTACAATTCAGATTTTGGAAGACATGTTGAGGGGATGCGTTATTGACTTTCGAGGTAGTTGGGAAGATTACTTTCCGTTGGCAGAGTTTGTGTATAACAATAGTTATCAGGCGAGTATCCACGTACGTGTCATACACCTAGTTGTTGGACTGAATTGGGAGAACGACAGGTTCTTGGACCTGAGTTGGTAGCAAATACTTGAGATAAGGTCAGAATAATCAGAGATCGGTTAAAAGAAGCATCTGATAGGCAAAAGTCATATGCATATTTGAAGCGTAAGGAGATTGAGTACTCAGTGGGTGATATGGTCTTCTTGAAGGTTTCTCCTCGGAAGAAGATATTAAGGTTTGGTAAGAAGGGAAAGTTGTGTCCACGGTTCATCGGGCCTTATCGGGTTCTTAAGCGAGTAGGTCCAGTGGCTTACCAATTGGAATTACCTCCGGGGTTAGATAGGATTCATGATGTTTTTCACGTCTCTATGTTAAGGCGATATCGTTCTGACCCTACTCATGTCGTGCCGGTTGCAGAGATTGAAGTGCAGCCTGATTTGACTTTCGAGGAAGAGCCTGTATAGATATTGGATCGAGATGTCAAGGTTCTAAGAAGGAAGTCAGTTCCATTGGTAAAGGTACTCTGGCGTAATCATGGCAGAGAGGAAGCTACTTGGGAACCAGAAGAGGCAATGCGACAACAATACCCTTATCTGTTTGAATTAGGTAAATTTCGAGGACGAAATTTCTTTAATGAGAGTAGAGTTGTAACGCCCGAATTTTTGGGATTTTTTGGATTTCTGTGATTTTTAATGAATTTTAGAATTTTTGTGTTTTGATTGTATAATGTAGGTCTGAGTATGTTAGTCGGCCTTTAGAAGGCCCAAGAGTAAATTAAACCCGAGGCAATCTTAGATTTTTTTTTAATTTTAGAGAGAGAGGGTTTTGGCGTTTTGGGCTTTTAAAACAAAGGTGGTAAAATAGGCCACAAGAAGATCTATGGTAAAGTGGCATGTGACGCCACATAGGTGCTTGGGGAGTGGCATGGGAGGTGCCTGGGTTCGAGGCACGGCGCGCGCAACGTTTGGTTTTTTTTTAGTAGACGGGTTGCACTAAAATAGGCTTTAAAAGAAGTTATGAATGAAGTTTGACACAAAGAGCGCCTGTGGCACAGTGGCAACAGCGTGCCAGGCATGTCGAGAGGATGTGGGTTCGATCCCAGAGGAAGGCGAAATTTTGATTTATTTTTTTTAAGTAGCCGTGACTGCAGCAATTAAGCCTTAAAATTAATTTTGAGAAGATTATGTCATGAGAGGAGCTTCAGGGCAGTGGCAAGTAGCGTACATGGGTGCCTAGAGGTCTCAGTTTCGAGCTGTTGTACGTGCAATGGGATACTTTTTTGCTGCACGCGTGGAGGGAATTCAATTAGACCGAAACTCTTCCAAGCAGCAAATTGAGTCAGCCAAGCGATGGGAAAATGGTGGCTACTAATCGGTAGGAAGGATTTGGATGGAATTCAAATTACGTGGTGGCTAAAATTAAGGAGAAAAACATGGAATTTGAACTTGGGAAGGATTTTATGCCGAAATAGGACTCATGGTAGTACCAATTCGGCAATAGGCAATTAAATGCTGAAAAAGCTCTTAAAATTTTAGCTTGTATGGGTTGTTTTTCTTCTTTGTTTAGTTTTAGGTATTTTTAAGTGTTAGTCGACCTTCATTGTTTTTGGTTCTTTTCTTCACCAAGCTTAATCTTCTACTCCTACTCATAAGTCCTTTCTCTTTGATTCTCTTCTCATTATCACCGAATATAGAGACTTTTCTCTTTGCCAAAAAGCCGAACCTCACAACTCTCTTATCCTTCTGCCGACATCTCCCCTTTACTTCACAAACTTCTATTCTCCATCTCGTTCCTTCAAAAGCCGAATCACCTAGATCTATTCTCTATTCGTATTTTGGGTTAGATTTACAACAAATCGGGAATAGGAAGGTACTTGGGAGCATTTTTGGGAAGTAAATCTTTGGTAACTCCTCAGAATCCCTTCTCTATCTATTATTTGGTGATTTAAATAAAAGCCGAAAATCGCTATATGCAAAGGGTGCCTGTCGACTAAACTAAAAGGGTTTAGTGGTGTTATTTGATTTGTTTTGCTCTAGTGTGGATTAAAGGCTACTGATTGAGGGCTTGGATAATTGGAACGACTAGATTTAGATCTAGTCCATATTCTGGAAAAGGCAACTCATGTGTGGAACTCGTCAGCGTTTCATCGTAAAACATGTGTGGAAACGACACCCACTTATAGACTAGATCGGCAAAAGTTGAAAAGTCGAAATGCCGAAGAGCAGACATTTTGTGGACTTGCGAGCGTGCGAGCACTCGTGGGATTTTTTTTTAATCTTTGTAATCTCAAGCGGTAAGATTGCAGAGTGTGCAATTTCGTGCACTTCGGTATATTTGGGCTTAATGGGCCAAAATCGGGTTAATGGGACAACGGGCTCAATTCAGTAAAAATGCTCGGTAAGTGTTTCTGTTAATACGTTAATGGCTGTAACATGCATGAAAACCCAAAAATAGTAAATTTACTAAAATACCCCTAAGTATAAAAATTACCATTATACCCCTAGGGTTAATTTTGATTGAAATGCATGATATTCTGATTCTGTATGTTGTATGCCATGACATGTATATCTGTTGCATGGGATATGGGTTCTATTGATGGAGGAAGAGTTCTGGTGGCTATGCCACAAATATCTGTTTCTGGTGGCTACGCCACAAATATCTGTTCTGGTGGCTCTGCCACAATATCTGTATCTGGTGACTCTGTCACAATATCTGTTCTGGCAGCCATGCTACAAATTCTGTGGCGTGTAGCGGATGGGTGGGTCGAGTTGTCTCCCCACATGGTGTAAGGTTGGTACGGGGGTGTATACGGATGGATATGGGTTGGGTTTTCTGCATACATGATATATCTGTTCTGTATTTGTTATGGGCCTATGGGCTTCATTCTAAATTCTGTATAAGGCTAAGGCCCGACTTAATCTGTTTCTGCGATTTGATCTGATTTGGACTATGGTTGGGTTATTTTACACACTGAGTTTTCCAAACTCACCCTTAATTTCATCCATGCAGGAAATCCCCAACCATAGTGGACTTGGAGCCGTGAGGGATTCGGAGTGGCCATATGTTCTGCAAATTCGCTTTTCTTCATGTGTTTTGATCAGCACTTACTTACTTTAATTTTTTTGGGTTTTTAAGTTGTAACAAGGCCATTTTAATTATTTTTAATTGTTTTTAGTATGTTTTGTTAGCTTATATATGATATTGTTTTAAATTGTTTGAAATTGAATAGCTCTAGGGCATGTTTTAAAAAGGTTACTAGATTTCAAAATATCGCGTTAACAAAGCAAAGCTTCCGCAAGGAAAATGTTTTCAAAATTAATAACCTTTTAAAATGGTTTTAAATGAATTGGTTTTCCCTGAACAATCACTTTGTTAAAGTGTAGCAATAGTTGTGTGCATGTCTAGGATTGGATCCGTGGAGAGCTAGGTACTTAAGCAGTCTAATTGACTCACCTCCTCTTTTCTGGCATTCTACCTGGTGCACAGCTTCCATTCACTTTAATCTATAACGAGGATATTCTTTAAACACTAAGAAAGACTTTAGATAAAACATGAATTTTCTAGTAACGCTACAATGTGACACATCGGATTCGGTCGTAACGTCTGGGTTGGGTTTGAGGGGTTAGATGTATTCAAAATGTCACAGAGTTTTACATCCTCACTAAAGATTCACTCAAATCACTCGAGGTGTTTAAGGATAATAAATGAAGCACTCAATAGTCAATAATGAAAACTCATTACCATAGGCTTGCATGAAAATCAAATCTCCACCACTATAATTTGAGATGATACATCAATCAAAAGGTCTTTAGAAGGTTGTAATGAGGCTTGGTTATGGGGTGTTGTCACAAGCTGAAAGAAAAGGTTAGAATCGAGATTGACTTGAAAAATTTGCCTAACTAGAAAAATAGCTAGTCATCAATTGCGTACAACAGAGCTTTTCTCAGAATATGGAATTTAACTTCTTTAGCTCAGAAGATTACTACTATTAAGATATATACACATTTTTTTAAAGAAAAAGTTAAACACAAAGTAGAATAAAACTTAGCTAATCAACTATTTCAATCCCAATCTCGACAAAAAATTGGGGATCAAATTAAGGGTTAATATTAAGGGTAATACAAGAAATGGCTTGTTAGCTCAACGGGGTTTACTAAGGGTTAATCGTGGAGGTAGGCTCTTCATGGCATGAGTGGGTTAATCCTAAGTGCCTTTCTCATTTTGACATATCAAATCAAATGGTGTGGTCTTGACATGCATAATCAAGCAAGTTCTAGAATAATAGTTCAATACTGACGCGCTCAAAGCAATAATAAAAGTGAGCATGAAAGAGTTAATAGATGCTCAAAAGGCTCAAAAAGCTCACAAAAATTATGGCTTTTTGATGTTTAAAACTTGTGAATTCCAACTCAAAGTAATACCTAAACTTTGGGGAAACAACCTAAAATTTTAAATTCCTAAAAATCAACTTATCGTGCTTGATTCTCTAATGTCTTAAGGTTTAAACAATCAATGCATAAATGCCTATGTTTTAATTCAATATATATCAATCAAAATCATAAATCAATCAAAATTTATCCTAAACACGATGTGAGAGCTTTTCAAGAGAACAAGGTAGTCATTCAGGGATTTTTCTGATAATGAAATAAATACCCCCCACACTTAAGATGTACATTGCCCTCAATGTACAAAGATAGATAGGAAAAGATAAATTTGTAATCATAAGATAGAGGGAGAAGTGAAACTTCCTGTATAATGAATTCCTTGAACTGGAGTTTGGGAGAGTAATCGGTGCGAGAGTGGAGGAGGATACTCCGGCAGTGGTAGAGGTTTATTAGTCTATAAGTCCTGCGCCAAAAGAATATTATATCTAGTGGTAGCTATGGTAGTGGTCGATTAGGACATGGCAGTCGTGGAGAACCTTTCCCGGTGGAGTTTTTAGTTCCTATGTAATGATGAGCTTAGGAGCTCTATATAACTGTGATAAAATCATGAACTTTTTAGGGGATATTAGTAAGAATAATTACTCTTAATGAAATAACCGAAATTGATAATAAAATAAAATTTTAAAATCTTAATAAAAATAAAAAGTAGTTTTAATAAAAATTAAAAACATAAAATAATAAATAAATGTTTTTAAACATCTTCATCGTTGGATGGTTCGCGAGGTGGGACTGGCGATGAGATGTGGAGGTGCTGACAAATCTGTTGTATAGTAGCATCAATGTTGTCAAATCGTTGAAAATACTGCTGCTCGAATCGAGTGAGGCGCTCAGAGATGTTAGCATATGAAGCCGCCGCATGAACTGGACGAGAGGGTAGTGGTGGCTGAGTCGATGGGTCCTCGAGCTGTGGAGGGACTTCATCAGGAATGTCCTCGTAGGCCTCCTCCTCGGTAGATTGGGCGAGACGATATTGAGGAGGGTAGGTTCCTCAGTGCTTTTCAATCATCCTCATGCTAAGCATGCTCAAGATGCCTTGTGGAGACATCTAACCAATGAGGGTTAAGGATGATTCTTGGGCTGTGGTGCTGAGGAGCCCAATGTGTCAAGCCAACAAAGTAACATAGGGGCCAATGGAGATGACCCCCTTCGTATGCCGCTCCGTTTAGTGCTGAATCGCGAGGGCGATGAAATAGGCAAGGTCGATGACGTGCCCATGCGACATACACCATAAAAAGTAGGCGTCATGAGTGTTGACGGTGCCAGTGCTCTCTCGCCATCCTATAATCATGTGAGCCAAAATGGCATGTAAGTACCTCAGAAACGGAGGGAGAGCCGATGCCTTGGAGTGGCTAGGATTATAGGTGGCCCCACCTGTTACTAGTGCATCCCAGCATCGTGACGGAGAACGATGGATGTGGCGGTTTAGAGCATGTAAGTCATTCTCCTCCTTGAATTCCTCCGTATATAAACCCAGTGCAGTACCGAATTCTTGTACGCTGCGCTGGCAGATTAATCGGCCTAGGCGAAATTACGCCGTGCCGGGATCATCGTAGTTTGTCATCACGGTCTGAAGATGAAATGTGGAGCATAATTCCATCGTAAGCTTGAGATACGTTGGCTCGATGATCCCAAAGAAAAGCTTTCAAGGGTCGGTGGTTAGGAGGGCCCGAATCGTATCAGCCAATTGAACTTGTTCTATTGCAGCCCAGTCGATGCAGTGGCCCGCAATTAAAGGTCGGGCCCGTAGTATTTGGAATAGTTCTTTGTAGGGCCCGATGGGGACCCTCAGGAAAGGGTGACGAACTTCTGCGGTAGGACTCGAGGAAGATGACGCTCCCTTCCTTTTCTTTGAAGCAGGGACAATGGCCTTTTTACTACGTGAGGATGACATGGTACCTACAATTATAAAAGATAATAATAGTAGGTAAACGAAATTGAAAAGCCATGAATTTGAACTAACAATTTCAGCCAAAATTACTAATACTAACCAATCTCAGCCAACATAATAATTTTGATAGCATAATTTCGTGACATTGGCATTGTAAGGGCATGAGAATGGGCATCGAATTTCATGGAAGTATAAAGAGCATAAATTTGACACATGGCATGAGTTGTAATGGTAAATAAAAAAAAGCAATTGAAAACTATGAATATTGATTTAGAATAGGTGAATAAGGCATGAGAGTTTCATAAAAACATGTCATGGGGAATGAATGATAACTAATCATAAAAGAAATGAAACTTGAATAATAGCATAGTGTGAGATACATGAAGATTATAACATTAAAAATGCGTGGAGTTAAAGGTAAAAGAGTGAACAAACGCTAAAAAATAGAAGAATAAGCGTCAGGAATGAGGTTGGAAGCGACGCACGGGCGTGGCAGGGAGGGCGTATGGACTTGCAGCGGCTAGGGTTAGGGTTTTTGGGTGAAGAAGACAATGAATAGTGCAACCTATTTATAGATTTTGGGGCACACGGCCAGGTAACACGCCTATGTTCCCCAATTTCAGCCTGTGTGATTCGCGAATTTTGAGTTTGGGCGCGTCTTACATTTAGTACACGCCCGTGTTCCTTGGGCGTGTGGGTGCCCATAGTTGTGTCGTATGTCCGTGTCTGGTGTTGTTCGCTTCTCCCACGCCCGTGTCAATCTAATAGGTTCGACCATGGGTGCTAGACACGAGCGTGCACACCTGCGCTATTTTAACAGGTTCACCCACGGTTCTTCCAAACGGGCGTGTCGCATGCCCGTGTTGTTTTGCCAGGTTCGACCACGGCCATGTTGCACGGCCGTGGCTTTTTATCATAGCCCATGTTTGGGAAAATCGTTGCCCTATTTTCACACGGCCCAAAGCACGCCCGTGTGCTTGGCTGTGTCTCTGTGGAAAACCTATATTCAAGAGCTCCGTTAGTAAGTTAGGTGTTGAAGACTAAATTTTAAAGAAGTTAATACAGTTAGTGCTCAGGTTGCCTCCTGAGAAGCGCTTATTTATAGTCTAAGCTCGACTTACCTCTCCATTGAATGATCATGGTGAATTGAGGAGTTTATACTCCTCATTCCTGCTATCATTCTCATCAAAATAAGGTTTTAGACGGGTGTTGTTTACTTTAAAAGTTCGAACTTGGGATGACTCACCTCGACTGTACCGAATGGGAAAATGCTAAGTACCGTAAGAGGGATTTCTTCATTCGGTGTGGTAGTGACAATGTGAGGATCTGCGACATCTAATAAGACTTTATCTCCAACCTTAAGTTGATTTGGAAAGGTATTGAGCTCATTCTGGCGTAGTTTTGGTTTATCGTGTGTTCTCGGTTTATGCGTCCGCCATTCATCTAGCTCCTCAATTTGTAACCTTTGATCTTCATGAATAGGTCCTCTACTATTGCTTGAGAATGACTCGTGTGCTTCCTTCAGACTCATTTCCTGCAAAGTAGGTTGTACCATAGTGTCAGTTTTAGTAGAATGGGTTAAACGATCACCTTCAATTTCTGATGTGTTGCCAGAATTGCGAGCTTGAAGAGTGATTGTTTCGTCTCCCACACGGAGTGTGAGTTCACCTGTGCCAACATCAATAATAATTTTAGCAATTGCTAAAAAAGTCCTTCCTAAGATCAAAGGAGTGTTGCTATCTTCCTCTATGTCTAAAATAATGACATCAACGGGAAATATAAATTTATTGATTTTAACTAGCACATCTTCAATAATACCTGTAGGAAATCTTATAGTTTTGTCTGCTAATTGAATGCTCATCCTAGTCTGTTTGGGTTTCCCGAGACCTAAATGTTCGAACATTTTGTAGGGCATGACGTTAATAGTAGCCCCTAAATCAGCTAATGCATTATTAACATCTAAACTACCAATTAAGTAATGAATCATAAAACTCCTTGGATCTTTTAGTTTGTTGGGTAGTTCATTTTGGAGAATAGCTGAGCAAACTGCATTTAGCTCCACATGCAACGCCTCGTCCTACTTCTGCTTATTTGCTAAAAGCTCCTTTAAAAATTTCAGTGCGTTTGGCATCTGCGATAGGGCTTCAATAAACAGTAAGTTAATATGTAATTTTTTTAAGAGTTTAAGGAATTTGCCAAATTGTTCATCTGAGTGGTCTTTCCTTGTCGCGTTGGGGTATGGTAAATGAGCTTTATATTTGACATTCACTGATTTTTTTTTATTATGACCTACCTTACCTTGACCATTGCTTACCACAGTTTCTTACCTCAGTTCTGGCTCAGGCTCAACGACTCCTTCGTCATCTTGAGTATTAATTGCGTTGAGTTGTTCCCTTGGTTTGGGTTCAGTATTACTTGGCAAGCTACCTTGTGGTCATTCGGAGATTAGTTTAGAAAGCTGGCCTATATGGGTTTCAAGCCCTTGGATTGACACTTGTTGATTTTTAAGTGCTTTTTCAGTGTTCTGAAAATGGGTTTCTGACACAGAGATAAACTTTGTGAGCATCTCTTCAAGGTTCGATTTCTTTTCCTATTGATAGGGTGGCTGTTGAAAACCCGGAGGATGTTGTGGTCTTTGATTTCCTTGACCGCCCCATGAGAAATTTGGGTGGTTCCTCCAACCTGTATTGTAAGTGTTACTATATGGATTGTTTTGAGATCGAGGATTATTACCCATGTAATTTAACTGCTTGTTATCCATGTTGTGGCCATAAGGTTGGTATTCCAAATGGCTTCTTCCACCTCCATTTGCTTCGCACTGCATTACTAAGTGAACCTGTGAAGAATTAAGAAAACTATCAATCTTTTTATTTAGAAGTTCTACCTGGTTTAACAGCATAGTAACCGAATCGACGTTATAAACGCCTACTGTTTTAGTTGGCTTAGTCCTCATGACTTGTCACTGATAGTTATTCAGTGACATCTTGTAACACCCCGTACCCGAGACCGTTGCCGGAGTCGAACACGAGGTGCTAACAGACATAATACATTTATTTTCACAGTCCATTTGAAAATTTTCCAGACAAGCTGGTTACTGCATCACTGTCGCCTTAAAAATCATATCTTGAGTTTCAAAACTCGAAAACCAGTTTTGTAAATTTTTACTGAAACTAGACTCATATGTTCATATAAAAATTTTTTTCCAGAATTTTTTGTCAAGCCAATTAGTACAGTTTATTAGTTAAAGTTCCCCCTGTTTCAGGGTTCGACTACACTGACCTTTGCGCATTACAACTTGGATATCTCCCTGTACAGGGCTTAAATACTGATGCCGTTTGTTTCTAATGAAACTACACTAAACAAGGAATCTATAAATGTAAGGCATGACTTCTAATTATCTCTGGTTAATTCATAATGAATTTCCAAAGTAGGAACAGGGAATCCAGAAACCGTTCTGGTCCTGTTTCACGAAAACTTTAACATCTCATAATATACTGTTCATATGACCATTCCGTTACTTTTCTATGAAAATAGGTTCATCAAGGTTAGAGTAAATAATTTATTCACTATTTAATTCCATTTCTACTATTTTTAGTGATTTTTCACATCCACATCACTGCTGCTGCCAGCATCAGCCTTTAGGGTAAACTTTACCTATTACATAGTTTCCATGATTCAACTAGCCCTTTAGCATATATAGCACAAAATATGATCATGATTAACCATTCCAATGGCTAATCATTCCCAAACATTTCCATACCTCTTAATGAACTTCATACAAGACGATTATAATATTAAGCTCAAAGTGTATATAAGCCATTTCCGCATGGCTATCCAAATTTATACAAAACCAAAGGGTCTATGACCAACAATAAAAAGGGTAGTCCTATACATGCCATTTCAAAGTTCAACCAAAAGTGTACCAAAAAGGGGCTTTGATAGTGTGGGAGACTTCGACTTCAATAATCCCGAGTCCGATAGCTGACGAACCCAAAATCTATAAAACAGAGAATCAAAGAAACGGAGTAAGCATTTAATGCTTAGTAAGTTTGAGCCATGAAATTAGACACAACCAAAGTATAGCAATCATATGGCTAAACGGATAATCTCATATGCACAAATTCTCAATATCATACTTACTTCACATTACCAACCCTTATATTCATACACAAAAGATCAACTTAGCCAAGGCCGAAAGCTCATTAATTTACTGAGCGAATATTATTTAAACGGAATCACCACCCTAATGCATATACGAAACGTACCTCATCATTGGGTTTTACGAGCGTATCAATTTAAATTATTACAGCAAGATCACTCGTTCCCAAACCAAGTACCTTCGGAGTTTAGCCGGATATAGCCACTAGCTCAAATGCCTTTGGGACTTAGCCCGGTTATAGTAACTTGCACAAATGCCTTCGGGACTTAGCCCGGTATAGTAACTCGCACAAATGCCTTCGGGACTTAGCTCGGATATAGTAGCTCGCACGAATGCCTTCGGGACTTAGCCCGGAATTAGCCACTAGCTCAAATGCTCTCGGGACTTAGCCCGGTTATCATCCGAACATTCATGCACATATCAATAAATCATGACACATATAATTTCATTTTCTTAATTAGAGTTCAAACACAAGTCACGTATTAAGCATTTCCATTTCGGCTCACTAGCCACATACAAACAGCATGGTTTAGTTTGCTTTATAACACGATCTCTATGCACATACATTATGACTTAATCAAATCAGAAACTAAGTCTCATTGCTCGAAAACTTACCTCGGATGTGGTCGAACATTTTCGGCGGCTATTCGATAACTTTTTCCTTTCCCTTATCCAACTGTGGTCCTCTAAGCTCTTGAGCTAATTTAAACAAATTTAACTTATTAAAGTCTCATTATGCTAGCTTATGGCCGAATATGACAAGGAGCTTGATAGGTCATATGGCCGCCTTTTAGCTCAAATACACAATGGTCATGCGCATTTTTAATCACATTAAGCAATTTAACACAATTCATTTGAACATCAAAAGAGAACCTCAAGGTACTTAGCCCATATATACATTAGGCATTAAAGTCACATATATATATGGAAATCATGAATCAAACTCAACATTTTAGCCCACACTCTCTTTTAGCCGATTATCTAAGCCAAGATAAAAGCATCAATATGCTTGCCTCTAACCGAACACATGCAACACCAACCTATCTCATGTGGCCGAATATACATGTCTAGGTTGAGGCCGAGTATATGCTTAATACTTCCTACAAATATGGTTACTTGTATTGACTAAATACCATTTTGTTTCAAATTCAAAACTCAGCTAATACACATATACACACTAGTAAATCAAACACTAACATTTGCACTTCACCTTACTACCATTTCTCATCTAAATAACGTGAACAACAACCACATTTCTCTTCTACTTCCTACCATGGCTGAATGCATCACAACACCATACCATTTCAATTTTGGTCATAGTTAAACAAAGAACTTAATGTCTCACTCAAAAATGCTAAAAAGAAGATTCAAGAGTCATCAATCCACCATCACATGCATCATTACAAAGCTTCACTTTTAGCATGGAAATGACATCAACACCAATCCACCTTAGCCGAATATCATCTCCATGACATAGCAAAGATTTGAACCATGGGCTAGTTAGAACTCAAGCTAACAACTAAAAACATGCATGAGTCTCATGGCACAACATCAAACATACCTTATCCTAGACACAAGTATGGCCGAACCTCCTCCTAATCCTCTTCCAAGCCAAACATGAAGCAAGAGCTCCTTCCTTCTTCCTTAGAACTTTCGGCCAAAAGAAATGAAAAAGGATGGACACTTTTTTTTTTCTTTGTTTTCATCATATTCCCTTTCATTATTTTATTACCATGCTCCTTATTTTATTTTTCCTAACATACATCACTAACATAACATGTTTGTGACATGTTTCCACCCATAGCATGGCCGGCCACTATGCTTTAATTTGGCTAATTTGACATGCAAGGACAAGCACTTTCCCACATATATTAATAGGCCTCTTTAACACTTGCCTAGCATATTTCTAAATTGTCTCACATAAGTCCCTACTAATAAATTTCACATACACTGACCAAATTAAAGTATGGAACTATCACACAAGCATTTACTCACATCATAAACACATAATATAACCTTTAATTATTTATAAGACTCGATTTCGTGGTCCCGAAACCACTTTCTGACTAGGGTCAATTTAGGGCTGTCACACATCTCCTCTATAAACTCATGAGCATCTTCAGGTGTTTTATTCTTGATGGTTCTGCCAGCAGTTGTGTCAACCATTTGTCGAGTTGAAGGATTCAGGCCATTATGGAATGTTTGAACCTGAAGTCAAAGCGATAACCCATTGTGAGGGAACCTTCTCAGTAAGTCCCTGTATCTCTCTCATGCATCGTAAAGAGTTTCTAAGTCCATCTACACAAACGAAGAGATATCATTACGTAATTTAGCCGTTTTAGCCGGCAAAAAATATTTTAGTAAAAATTTTTCAGTCATTTGTTCCCAAGTAGTAATTGACCCTTGTGGTAACGAGTTCAACCACTGTTTAGCTTTGTTCCTCAATGAAAAAAGGAATAACCGAAGATGAATGACATCATTAGAAACACCATTAATTTTAAATGTATGGTATAGTTCCAAAAAGTTTGCTAAATGAGCGTTAGGATCCTCATCCTGCAAACCATCAAACTGAACAAATTGCTATATCATTTGAATAGTGTTAGGTTTTAGTTCAAAATTATTTGCAGCTACAGCAGATCTAACTATGCTCGATTCAGTTCCTATTAAAGAAGGTTTAGCATAATCATACATAGTGCGTGGAGCAGGATTTTGATTAACTGCAATTACAGGAGGTAGCTGATTGTCTTGGTTTTCAGCCATCTCTTCATTTGGGGGTTAAGTATTGTCCTCTTGCTCGTTCTCTATGTATCTTAAGCTTCTCCTTATTTCTCTTTGGTTTCTGTGAACTATGTAATCGATTTCTTCGTCAAAGAGTAGTGGTCCTGACAGGTTTCTTCTAGTCATAAACTATAAAAACCTGCCAAGAGAAAGAAAAATTAAATTAATAAATAATAATAATTAAATTAAATTAAATTGCAAGAAAAATAAATGGCTAAAGTAATAAAAATTGAGCGTTCCTAATATCTTAGTTCCCCAGCAACAACGCCAAAAACTTGATCGCGTAATTTTGTGTGATAAGTTTTATATATTTATAATTAATCGTTCTTGAAACTAACTATTATCGCGATGTAGGCAACTGTACCTATCGAACAGTAGTATAGTTTTAGCAAGACCGGATTGTCGAACCCAAAGGAACTAAAAGTACAAGTAATGACTATCTTTTTATTATCTAGCCTAAAACTAAGGTAGTTTTGTTTTAACTAACTAATTAACTAATCTAAGAACTCACAGGGAATGGAATTGGGGATTACTTTTGGAAAACGATTGAATTAAGACAATACCTAAGAAAAAATCCACCTAGACTGTACTTGTTATTCTGGCTCCAAATCGGACGATTTATTCATTTAACTTGTTCCATAGAGATCCCTAAGTTATGTTATTATCCCTATTCAAGACTAATAACGTCTAATCCCTAGATTGAATAATTGAGACTTTTCTCTAATTAACACTCTAGGGTTGCATTAACTCGATCTATAGATCCCTCTATTAGGTTTCACCCTAATCCAGCAAAATCTTGTCACCCTATCTCTAGGCGCGCAATCAACTCTGCTTAATTATGACAAATGTACTCTTAGACAGGGTCTATTCCTCCTTTGAGTAAGAGCTTATCTTGAATCAGTATCCTAGGATAACAAAACAAGAATTAAGAACACATAATTAAGAACAAGTTAAATATTTATCATACAATTCAGAAAATAATAACAAGATTCGTATTAGGTTTCATTCCCCTTAGGTATTTAGAGGATTTAGTTCATAACTAAAAAGGAAAACATCTCAGAAGAATAATGAGTACAAAACATAAAGAAAACCCAAAACTCCTGAATGAAAATTGAAGGGAGATCTTTAGTCTTGATGATGAATCTGACTTCTAAGATGGATCAATCGGCATCCTTCGAGTAATTACTTCCTTCCTCCCTGTGTGTCCCCTTAATTTACTCCTCTAAGGTGTATTTATAGGCTTTAGAATGCCTAGAAGCCCTCAAAATTGGCCTTTTTCGAATTGGACTCAACTTGGGCTCGACAGGGAACGCCCGTGTGACACACCTGTGTGAGTCGTGCTTCGAATATGCCAAATTGACATGGCTGTGTGGTCTGTCCGTGTGAGGAGGTCCAGGCCGTGTTGAATTCTTACTTTGGCCCATTTTTCTCTGTTTTTGGCCCATTTCTCATTCCTTTCGCTCTCCTATGCTCTCTTAAGTATAAAACATGAAATTAAAGCATTAGGAGCATTGAATTCACCAATTCCAATGGGAAATCATCCATAAAATGCATTAAAAATGGGTAAAAATATGTATAAATTACGGTTTATCAGAAAGTTTCGTAAAGAAATTTTACTGTTTAAATGCTTAATTCGGTAAAAATGACTAAATTGCGTAACGCGTAAAATTTGATTCTATTGTTTAAATGTATTAAATAGCTATGGTTTATTAATATGGAAGTCCTTATTATGTAATTATTCCATTTATAATGTAAGTGGACATTCATGGACATTGTTTTAATGATGTTTAAATTATATTAACAAGGTTATATTGGTAATTTAGTTAATTAAGTTATTAATAATAAAAAAAATAAAACATCTTGTTAAACCATTCATCATTAAACCGAATTTAAGAAACAAATAAGGATTTTTAAGCTTCCATGGTTTCAGCAACTTCAATCTTTGATTAAGGTATGATTTTTGTTTGGTTTTTAGTGATTTCTACATTTTTGAGCTCGTTGCAGCTTAATCTAGCTAGCCCATACCTTCGTTTTTGAATCTGTTATAGATTTTGAGATATGCCATTGTTGAATACTTGGGTATTTTGAAGTTTCTTGTTAGATTATTGATGCTTGTTAATAGATATACAAGTTTTATAAAGTGACTTTTGAAAAAAATGAGAATTAGGGATTAAATTGTGAAAGATGGAAATGTTGTGGTTTAAAATGTGAATAAGATGAAAATATGGGCTGCTATATAGTTATGTGAAATTTGGCTATGCATGGGTTAAGGGTAAATTGCATAAATTTTCCATTCTGTATAAAAAGGACTAAATTGAAAAGCAGTCAAAAGTCTAGGGGTAAATTTGTAATTTAGCCAAAATAAATGTTTTAGGCTAAATTGAATTGAATGAAAGTTTGAATGAGTTAATTTGATATAATATAGATCAAGATAAGCCGAGATCAAGTTTAGATCAGGGAAAAGGAAAGATCGATGAATAGCCGATAGTTTTATCTAAGGTTACGAGGTAAGTTTGTATAATTAGAATCGAACTTTTCTATACTTGTAATTGTTGAATTGAATGTATATAATTGGAATACTTGAAATATAAATGTATTAACGATATATTGTATTCGTTACTAAGTCCCGTTTGAACTATATGAATTCATTGGATACGAGTGACATGTTACTGGGATTACCGTATTGGTCGAGCTCCTACATTTGTTGCGAACTCACCCCAGCTCATACGAGTTTACTAATTCAGCTTCTAATAGCTTACTGTTTCAGCTCATTGGAGCTTACCTATGTAGCTTGAAAGAGCTTACTGTTCAGCTCAATAGAGCTTATTGTTTATCAGCTTGGGAGGAGCTTATCGACTATGACTCGAAAGAGCATGTATGATGATGAATTGACGGATTACTGGTATTGTTCACTCGACTATCCTTTGAAGTTCTAATAGGTTCAATAGGCCTAAATACTATTTATACAGATAAGTTACGAGTTATAAGTGATATTATGGTTATATGTTTGATATGTGAATTTTGGAATAATACAGAGTATTGTATTAATGGATGGTTTATGTCTATGTTAAATGACTAATATGTGATGTTTATGTGTGAATAGGTGATGGTTAAACTGAATTGTTGGGATTTTTATTTATTGCTTGGTTTTGTATAAATGGTAAGTTTAATTCTGAATTATACGGGCTTACTAAGCTATAAAGCTTACTCTATTTTTTTCTATGATTTATAAAGGCTCGTTGCTCGCTCGTTTCGAACAATTCGGAGTTGCACATCAGACTATCCAAGTTCTGATTGGTAGTTTTGAACTTGTGAATTTGTAAATGTGGCATGTATAGGCTAGTTTAAGGGATGATAGTTATGCTACTTGATATCTTGACTTTAGGATATTTTTGTGTATATGTTAAGCCATGTGATTTGGCTTATTTTGATGTTATATTTTAGTTGAATTGAAGTGTTCAATTTTGGTATGTTTTAGCAAGGAAAGATGGAATGAGATTATGCAAATGAAGTCTTGATATATAGATGTTAGATGAATGGATAATACATGTGGTTAAATAGGTATTTGGATTTGTAAATGGTAAGTTTTGATATGGCTTATTATGTGTATTGAAATGGTTATTTTGGTTGCCAATTGAGTTGTATAAATGTGGTCAATTATGTTTGTAAATGCTTGTATTTATAGGGTGGCAAAATGGCTTTGCAAATGACCTATTTTTGTCCACACGGGCAGAGACACGAGCATGTGTCTCAGTCGTGTGTGACACACGGTTAAGTTACACGGCCGTGTGTCCCTTGGGGTACCGTACAAATTAAGTCAGTATACCTTATAGGTTTAACATGGTTTAGACACACGGGCGTGTCTATTGGCCGTGTGTGTCACACGGTTCACACACGGGCATGTGATTGACCGTGTGACATAAGTCAGTATACCCCCTTAAATGACACATGGCCTAGCGCATGGGCATGTAGTCGGCCGTGTGACCCAAGTAAGTTTTGACCACGGCCAAGGCACATGAGCGTGTCTTTGGCCGTGTGGTGCAAGTCAGTATGTATGCCCTGTTTTCACACGGTCTAAGACAAGGGTTTGTCTACTAGTCGTGTGAGACACACGGCCTATTCACACAGGCGTGTGATGCTTGAAAGGTTGAAATTTTTATAAGTTTCTAAAATTTTTGTATGTTATCAATTTAGTCCTGAATGCATGATTAAGGCTTTGTATGCTTGACTTAAGTATATAATCAATGTGAATGAGTGATATTTACTGAAATGTAATTGCAGGACCCCACACCCGAGTCCTACGACGGGACGAAATATGAGGCGTTACCACACTTGAACACATGCTTTTCAACGTTCTCGAGTCATCTAAACTTGATCAAATTTAAAACATTAAGTAAACTCCTTAACAAAGGCCTACGAGGCCTCAAACGTCCATTGGGAACCACTCGGGATCGGCTCAGGTCCTTAACTGACTTTAGAAAAATAATCCCTTGAAAAAGGGCTTATGCCCGTATGGAAGGGCAACACGCCCGTGTGTTCATTATAACATGGCCGTGCTGATGGCCCGTGTGACATAAACGGCCTAAGCCTCTAGGGACACTCCCGTGTCCCACGCCCATGTGAATTAAATTCTAAATTCGAACCTACAGGGGTTTTTACACGGCCTGACACACGTCCGTGTCCATCGCCCGTGTCTCTCACACGGCTATGACATGTCCGCGTCCTAGCTCGTGTCTAAAAATCTTGACATTCTATTTTTGACGTCAGCAACCTTTAAGGGTCACACGGCCAAGGCACACGTCCGTGTGCTAGGCCATGCCCTTCACAGGGCTAAGACATACGGCCGTGTCTCTACCCGTGTGTTTACTACCATGCATACTGACTAGAAATTTTTACGTTCAGGGGACACACGGCTGGACAACACGCCCATGGGGCTGGCCGTGTGTCACACACAGCCTAGACACACGCCCGTGTGTCTACTCGTGTGAACAACATAGGGCTATTTACCAAGCCCTTTGCCACCCTGAAATACAAAATAACAACATCCATCATGCTAAAGATCATCATAACATGATTTCTCAATCCGAAAACCACATCTAAGGCCTTTACACATTTCATATTTACTAAAACAACCAACAAACTACCCATTCATGAAATAACTTGTTGTATTCATATAACAACTTTCAACTTTAGCCATTTTCGTGGCCTTATACAAAATGAATCAAAATGCTAAAGTAAGTCAACATATTTGACCAATTAACAATGACACAAAATTCTAAAGTTAGGATCCTATGCATGCCATAATCAAAATAAATAGATCTAACTATACCAAGTGCTTCGATTGATAGTGAGATCGATGCCTCCGACTTTCGTTGATCCACGAGCTAATTAGGCGGCACTATAAGAAAATGGAATGAAATAGGGAAAGCATAAAGCTTAGTAAGTTGCATGAAAATAAATATAACAACAACTTTACCATTCATCATCCTCCTCATAACAATAAAATAGGCATAAGCACAACTTACTCGTCATTATCCAACACAACTCACATAGCAAATACTAAGCTCACATCTCATGCATTTCATTTAAGTACCTGTATCACTCACAACATGGTTATACTTTTCTCGTTTAAATTAAACTATAACTCTCACCGTTGAACCATTTGGAATACTATCGGATAGTCACTAAGCCTCAAACATAGGGTTTAATGTCAATGCCATGTCCCAAACATGGTCTTACACTGGCTCATCCATCAAGTCGATGCCATGTCCCAGACATGGTCTTACACTGACTATCAAAATCGAGGCCGACGCCATGTTCCAGACATGGTCTTGCACTAGCTCTCCTATATTCGTGCGATGCCATGTCCCAGACATGGTCTTACACTGACACATCTCGTAGCCGATGCATGTCCCAAACAAGTCTTACATGGGCTTACATCTTGAGGCCGATGCCATGTCCCAGACGTGGTCTTACACTGGCTCTCATAATGTGGCCGATGCATGTCCCAGACATGTCTTACACTAGCACACAAATATCCCGAATGTCATGGCCTGAATATCTGATTTATTTCTTAAGGTTCAAACGGGAGTCCTACTATCTCAATATTCATCATACATGATTATTTCCACAAACATGCAATTTATGCTATCTCAATTCAAGCATATATAATATCAATGTAGTTGTATTATTTACATACAGCTTACCTCGCATTACAAAATGTAGACGACTAGTTCGGCTTAGTCCACTTCCTTCGCTTTTCCCCGGTCTAGGCCCGAATTTTGTAATTCTTGATCTAGAATGATAAAAATTTACGAATTTAATAATTTTATTAATATAGATACTCAACAATTTAAGATTGTGCAAAATAACCATTTTGCCCCTAGAACTTTGCAAAATGACCATTTTACCCTTAGGTCCTAAAATCGATTTTTATTGAATTTCTTCATATCTTAAGCCTAGTCGATTACTCTTTAGACTAGAAGCAGTCCAAAATTTTTATTATTTCACACATTTATCAACTATTTTACAACTTATGCAAAATGGTCCTTTTTGGGGTTTTCATGAGAAATCCCTTCACAAAAGTTATTTATTACACAACCATGATTCATTTTATTCCATAAAATTTCAGAAAACAACATGTCTACTATCATGGGAAAACCCTGAACTTTCAACCATTTTGCAAAATAGTCCCATTGTTAGAAAGCTCAAGATACAAGGATCTCAAAAGTATAAAAATGTTCATGAAAAGCCCTCAAAATCACTTACTTGTACAGAGACTAAGTGGCTAAAATTCAAGCATCAAAAACTCTCTAATGGCTGATATTTTCGGTCAAGAAGAAAGGGTGGAAGAAAAAGATGAAGGCTAAGCTTTTTGAGTATTATTTTATCACATATTAGGTCATCAAATACCTAACACCTTGACCACTTAATTTCTTTGTCTCATGGTCGGCCAAGCTTCTCTCTAATGGTCTATTTTCCCTTTAAATACCCCCAATTTAAGTTTCATGGCAATTTAACACTCTTAGCTATCATTCAAGACTTTTGAACTTTATGGGATTTGGTCCTTTTTCGCGATTAAGCTCTCAAATGCTAAAATTAATTCGCTAAATTTTTCATGTATTATAACAAACATGATATTACTCTAAAATAATAATAAAATACTTTCTCTGACCTCGGATTGGTGGTCCAAAAAGTTCTGACTAGGCCCAAAATCGGGCTGTTACAATTCTCCCCCTTAGGGATTTTTGTCCCTAAAAATCTTACCGGTGAATAACTTCGGGTATTGATCTCTTTTAGTCTCTTCTGTTTCCCACATGGCTTCCTCGGCTCCGTGTCTATGCCATAAAACCTTTATGAGTGCTACACTTTTATTCCTCAACTTCTTGACCTCTCGATCCAAAATCTTAATCGGTTCTTCACCATAGGTCATATCCGGGCTTATTTCAATTTAATCCGGTGAAATCATGTGTGAGGGGGTAGATCGAGAGTGGCGTAACATCGATACATGGAATGTAATGCCCTCACACCCGATACCGTCGCCAGAGTCAAGCTTGAGGTGTTACTAAACTTAATTCATTAATTAAACAACTCAAACAATTTATTTTTAAAATTTCCAGACAAGCCGGCCAACTGCGTCACAGTCGCTTAAAAATTCATATCTCAAGTTCCGAAACTCGAAATTAATATCCGTAAATTTTTCTTGAAACTAGACTCATATATATATCTAATAAATGTTTTATAAAATTTTTGGTCAAGCAAATTAGTACAGTTTATTAGTTAAGGTCTCCCCTATTTCAGGGTTCGACTACTCTGATCCCTGTGTATTATGAATCATATATCTCCTTGTACAGAGTTTCAATGATTATGCCATTTCTTTCTCATAAAACTAGACTCAATAAGGAATCTGTAAATATAAAGAATGGCTTCTAATTATTTTTTTACAATTTATCGTAGATTTTCAAATTCAAAATAGGGGATTCAGAGACCACTCTAACCCTGTTCCACCAAAACTTAAATATCTCATAAAATAAAACTCATTTACCTTTTTTGTTCCATCCATATGAAAATAGACTCATCAAGATACGATTTCATAACTTATTCATAATTTAATTCCATTTCTACTATTTTTAATGAATTTTCAAATTCACATTACTGTTGTTGTATGACTCTATTTTGTGGCCAATTTCACCATTCCAAGGATTTTCATGGTTTAGTTAAGACATAAAGCATACATGTTATCATATATAAACTTGATTAGCCATTCCAATAGCTAATCATTTACAAACCCTTCTCTTACCAAACCATAAACATATCATATGATCATTTATACAAAGTGAGTATATTGCTATACATGCCACACTCATAACATACAAGCCATTTTACCAATTTAGGTCTTCGGATAGTGTGCACGATGCCTTCGACCTATCCCGAATCTCAAGCCGGCTTGTCAAAAATACAATGAAGGAAAAGGAGAGAGTAAGCATAAATGCTTAGTAAGTTCACATACAAATAACAAGTAACATAATAATGCCATTCAACATAAACATTATTTGCATAAACAACACCAAGACATTCATGTTACATTTGCATTTAATATCTTACTACAATTTTATCATACTAAGTTCTCAACCCGAGGGTTTAAACACATACCTGTCAAATTTTCTTATTCACCACACTTACCAATATGTCACCTTCGTATTAGGTATTCTTCTTATTCTATTAGAGATCTCCCGTTGAACACATCGGATTATGATTTCGGATTCACGGATAATGTGCACATAAGTGCTATACTCATAGCTAAACAAGCTCAATAGCTTTTGAAATCTATGTAGCCAAGCTAGCATGTAACCCGCCCATAAACGAACTCGGACTCAACTCAACGAGCTCGAGTGTTCGCATCCATAAGTGAACTCGGATTCAACTCAACGAGCTCGAATGCCTAGTTACATCTCACGAACTCAGACTCAACTCAACGAGTTCGGAACTCAACCATCCTAGTGACATGTCACTTGTAACCTAATCTATTCCCAAGGTTCAAACGGGATTCTTTTCAATTACACATTTCGATCGCCTTCTTCGGAATATAGAAATCGATACTTGCTAACATCTCATACTTATCAAGTTGTTCACATAATTTGCATATCACTAAATAATAATTTACAAAACATCATATTTCATGATAATAAGTATCATGTCATATAAATAACATTAAATCACTTAAAATAAAAATTATATTACCTTATTTACACATGAACTTACATCGATACAAAATATTAGCAATCAAGCCTATTCCTCGTAAACTTTGTTTTTCCCTCGATCGCGACTTGAATCTGGTTTCTCTTGATCTATAATGCCAAATTAATTTATCTAATACATACATTCATCAAAACAGCCCCTAATACGAACTTTGGCAAAATTATCATTTTGCCCCTAAACTTTCACATATTTGCACTTTTGACCCAAGGCTCGTAAATTAAACCTCATCCTATTTTCTTATGTTTTATGACATGCTGATCATTTTTCCCTTCTATGGAAACATCAAATTCACACTCTAACATGTACTTATGACTATTAGGTATTTTTACCGATTAAGCCCTTTTTGTCATTTTCACTTAAAACCGAGTAGCACAAGTTGTCTAACATAATTTAAAACCTCATATTCTATCATAAAACACCAAAATACACAAATTTCACCTATGGGTGTTTTTCCAAATATGAACCCTAGGTTGAATTATTGCTAGCATAAGTTAATTCGAGCTACCGGGATTCCAAAAACGTAAAGAACATTAAAAACGGGGCTTGGAATCACTTACTATGGAGCTTGGAAGCTTGAAACAAACCCTAGCTATGGAGAACCCTTGAAATTTTGGCCTAATGAAGAAGATGGACAAAAATTGGCTTTTAATTTTGTTTTTAATTCATTTTAATAACTAAATGACCAAAATGCCTTTAATTAAAAATTATGGTGTTTTATCTTCCTTTAGGTATTTTTGTCCAAACTAGTATAATGGTGTAATTACTATCCAAGGACCTCCAATTTAAAAAACTTTTACTCACAAGTACTTAATACCTTTGTGAACTAGAACACACATTTTACAACTTTTGCAATTTAGTCCTAAATATCAAATTGGACCCTCTATTGATAAAATTTCTAAACGAAATTTTCACACAATCATGCAATCATGCCATAGACCTTAAAATGATAATAAAATAAATTTTTTCTACCTCGAATTTGTGGTCACGAAACCACTATTCTGATTAGGCCCTAATTTGGGATATTACAACTCTCCACCCTTTAAGGATTTTCATCCTCGAAAATCTTACTAGTAAATAGGTGTGGGTATTGATCTCTCATAGTTTCCTCAGGTTCCCATGTGGTCTCTTCTACCCCGTGCTTTTACCACAATACTTTCACGAGAGCGACATTTTTATTTCTTAGTTGTTTGACCTCTTGAGCTAAAATCTTAATCGGTTCTTCTTCATAAGTCATTTCTGGTCGTAGCTCAATTTCTGTCGGTGAAATTATATGTGAAGGATCCGAACGATACCGACGTAACATAGATACGTGGAACACGTCATGCATCTTCTGTAATTTAGATGGCAGTGCTAGCCGATAAGCTACTGGTCCAACTTTTTCAATTATTTCATACGGTCCAATAAAATGCGGACTTAAATTGTCCTTCTGTCCAAATCTAAGAACTTTCTTCCATGGAGACACTTTTAAAAATACCTTATCACCAACTTGAAACTTGATTTCCTTTCGTTTCAAATCCGTATAAGATTTCTGTCTATCCGATGCAGCTTTCAAACAATCTCGAATCACTTTCACTTTTTCTTCGGTTTCTTTTATTAGATCAACTCCATAAATCTGATTTTCCTTGAGTTCAGTCCAATACAATGGCGTCCAACATTTATGACCATACATTGCTTCATAAGGTGCCATCTTCAAACTCGTCTGATAACTATTATTATAAGCAAATTCTACCAACGGTAAATACCTTTCCCAACTACCTTGAAATTCTAATACACAACATCTGAGCATGTCTTCAAGAATCTGAGTCACTCTCTCTGACTGTCCATCAGTTTGTGGATGAAAAACAGTACTAAAATTTAACTTCGTACCTAATGCCTCTTGCAACTTTTGCCAAAACCGCGAAGTAAATCTTGGATCTCTTTCCGAAATGATTGACAAAGGTATTCCGTGAAGTCTAACAATCTCACTGATATACAATTCAACCAACTTATTAAGAGAATAATCCATACGTACCGAAATAAAATGAGCCGATTTAGTCAGTCTATCAACTATTACCCAGATGGCATTTTTCTTCCCTGGAGTTAACGGCAACCCTGGCACAAAATCCATAGTAATCTGATCCCATTTCCATTCAGGAACAATGATAGGCTGGAGTAGTCCCGAAGGTACTTGGTGTTCAGCTTTCACTTGTTGACAAATTAAGCACTTTGATACAAACTTGGAGACATCTCTTTTCATTCCACTCCACCAATACATTTTCTTCAAGTCATTATACATTTTCGTATTGCCCGGGTGAACTACCAAACAACCATTATGTGCTTCATGAAAATTTTTTGAATCAATTCATCATTTTTCGGTATACAAATCCGGTTTTTAAACATTAAGCAACCATCAGAACCGATTCTGAAATCTGATCCCGTATCAGCTTCACACTGCTTTCTCTTGGCTTGCAAATCTTGGTCATTTTTCTAAGCTTTACAAATTTCATGTAAAAACATCGGTCTTGCTCTTAACTCTGCTAGAATCGAACCATCATCTAATACCTTTAACAAAGTATTCATAGCTCTCAAAGCAAATAGCAACTTTCTGCTCAAAGCATCGCCAACCACATTCACTTTTCCCGGATGGTAGTCAATAACAAGCTTTTAATCTTTCAATAACTCCAACCATCTTCGTTGTCTCAAATTCAAGTATTTTTGTGACATCAAGTACTTAAGACTTTTATGGTCGGTATATACTCGACACTTTTCACCATACAGATAATGTTGCCAAATCTTCAAAGCAAACACTATAGCAGCCAATTCCAAATCATGAGTCGAATAATTCCTTTTGTGAGATTTTAATTGCCTCGAAGCATAAGCCACCACTTTTCCTTCTTGCATAAGTACACATCTTAAGCCATTTCGAGAAGCATCACTATACACCACAAATTCTTTACTTGATTCGGGTTGTACCAACACTGGTGCTTTAGTTAATAACTTTTTCAATTCTTCAAAACTCTGTTGACATTCTTCCGTCCACTCAAATTTAACATCCTTTCGGAGTAGTCTAGTCATAGGAGAAGCAATTATAGAAAATCCATTTACAAACCGCCGATAATACCCAGTTAGCCCCAAGAAACTTCTAACCTCGGTTACATTTTTTGGTGGTTTCCAATCAACAATGGCTGAAATTTTACTAGGATCAACCCGTATACCATCACCTGAAACAATATGACCCAAAAATCCAACTTCCCGAAGCTAAAATTAAACTTGGCATATAACTGCTTATTTCTCAAACTTTGCAAAACTATCTTCAAGTGATCGGCATGCGCTGTCTCATCTTTTGAATAAATTAAGATGTCATCTATAAATACCACAAAAATATGTCCAAGTATAGCTGAAATATGCAATTCATCAAATCCATAAACACAGCAGGAGCATTTGTTAACCCGAATGGCATGACTAAAAATTCATAATGACCGTACCTTGTTCTAAAAGCAGTTTTTAGGTACATCTGACTCTTTTACTCGCAGCTGGTAGTATCCAGATCTCAAGTCAATCTTTGAAAACCATGTTGCTCCTTTTAGCTGATCAAACAAATCATCAATCCTCGGTAACGAATACTTGTTCTTGATTGTCACCTTGTTTAATTGCCGATAGTCAACACATAATCTCATAGAACCATCCTTCTTTTTCACAAATAACACAGGAGCACCCCAAGGTGAAAAACTCAGTCTCATAAAGCCTTTATCAGTCAACTCTTGCAATTGCAATTTTAATTCTTTCAACTTTGCTGGTGCCATTCTATACGGAGCAATCGAGATCGGAGCTGTTCCCGATATCAACTCAATACCAAATTCTACTTCCCTGACTAGAGGCAAACCCGGTAACTCTTCTGGAAATACATCTGCGAATTCACACACAATTAGCATTGATTCAACTTTCTTTTCAAATTCATTTGTATTAATTACATATGCCATATAAGCTTCATAACTCTTCCTCAAATGTCTCTGAGCCGACATCGAAGAAATCACACTAAATAATGCCTCTGATTTGCATGGTTCAACCCGCAGAATTTTACCACTTTCACACTTTAATTCTATAACCTTTTCTTTGCAATTTACTATAGCATCATGCAATGTCAACCAATCCATACCCAAAATAATATCAAATTCATCAAACGGCAACAACATCAAGTCAGTCGAAAAGTGATGACCCCAAATCATTAAAGGACATTTCTTGCATATTTGATCAACTATCACACATTTGCCTAATGGATTCGACACTCTAATCATAAATTCTGTGTACTCAATAGGTATATTCATATTAGACACCAATTTCATACACACATATGAATGAGTAGAACTGGGATCAATCAAAGTATTAACATTAACATCATAAAGAGAAAATATACCAGTAATCACGTCAGGTGATGAAGCATCTTCACATGCCTTTATGGCATAAGTTCTAGCTGGAGCCCTTGCTTCAGGTTTAGTTGCTGAATCTTTGACTACATTCTTGTTGCTTGCTTCATTTCTAGCTTTTCTCGAATCTCTTCCCCTCGAGTCTGCACCACTAGCTTTTACACTCTGAAATTTTTCTTTCTCAACTCTCTCTGGGCAGTCTCTAATAAAATGATCCGGAGAACCACACCGAAAACATTCATTCGCTCTACATGGGCCAAAGTGATTTCTACCACACCGCTGGTACTCGGGCTTAACAAATCTCGAATTCCCCACACTAGCCATGGAAGTAGTCTGAGATTTAAGACCCATATTTTGCTTCTTAAAATTTCCATATGATTGTCCGGCCGAAACCTGAGAACGAGGATTCATATTTCTAGATTTTCTAGATTGCTGTGAGAATGAACTGCTCGTCGATCTTTTCTTCCAATTTCTAGTCTCAACCTCTACTTTTTTCTTCTCTTTAAGTAGTTCTTCAGCCTTGCAAGCTCGATCAACAAGTACTACCATTTCTTTTAATTCGAGAATCCCAACAAACACTTTAATGTCTTCATTGAGTCTGTCTTCAAATCGTCTACACATTTTAGCCTCTGTAGGAATATATTCTCTAGCATACTTACTCAACCTGACGAACTCCCTTTCGCATTCAGTAATTGTCATGTTCCCTTGCTTCAATTCAAGAAACTCTTTAGCTTTTGATCAACAAATCTTTCGCTGATGTATTTCTTTCGAAATTCTTCTTGAAAGAACTCCCAAGTTACTTTCTCTTTCGGTACTACTGAAATCAACGTCTTCCACCAATGATAGGCTGAATCCCTCAACAATGATATAGCACATTTCAAGCATTCCTCAAGTCTACAAGACAATTCATCAAATACGCGAATAGAATTCTCAAGCCAAAACTTTGCTTTCTCGGTATCATCATCAACATTTGCCCTAAATTCTTTGGCCCCTTGTTTACGGATTCTGTCAACTAGAGTTCTGTGAAATTTCATCAGATCTACACCTTGAGGCATCGAGGGTACAAGTTGAGGAATCGGGGGAGGTGGGGGAGGTTGTGCATTCGAGTTTGTACGAACGAACTTAGTATACCAGGCATTCATCATCTGAAGAAAGGCTTCCCGAGCCCCTTCTCATCCTCCTTTACCAACAGTAGGAGGTGGATTTTTAGTTGGCACCGCCTCTTCAGCCGAAGTTGGTGCATTACTCTCTACATCATCAGCCACAGTTGGATCAGGATCCATTTCCTATAAAAAAAATTCATTTAAAAGGTCAGAAGTCATCACACTATCACAATATATATATGGCATGTATAGCAAAACCCGTACATACAACACGTTAGTCCGAGAACTGACTAAACTTGCTCTGATACCACTAAATGTAATGCCCTCACGCCCGATACCGTCACCAGAGTCGAGCTTGAGGTGTTACTAAAATTAATTCATTAATTAAACAACTCAAACAATTTATCTTTAAAATTTCCAGACAAGCTGGCCAACTGCATCACAGTCTCTTAAAAATTCATACCTCGAGTTTCGAAACTCGAAATTAAGATCCATAAATTTTTCATGAAACTAGGCTCATATATCTATCTAATAAAGGTTTTTCTAGAATTTTTGGTCAAGCCAATTAGTACAGTTTATTAGTTAAATTCTCCCCTATTTCAGGATTCGACTACTCTGACCCTATGTATTACGAACCTTATATCTCCCTGTACAGAGTTTAAATGATTATGCCGTTTGTTTCTCATAAAACTAGACTCAATAAGGAATCTGTACATATAAAGCATGACTTCTAATTATTGTTTTAAAATTTATGGTAGATTTTCAAATTCAGAACAGGGGATTCAGAGACCACTCTGACCCCACCAAAACTTAAATATCTCATAAAATATAACTAATTTACCTTTTTTGTTCCATCCATATGAAAATAGACTCATCAAGATACGATTTCATAACTTATTCATCATTTAATTCCATTTCTCCTATTTTTTGTGATTTTTCAAATTCACATCACTACTGCTATATGACTCTATTTTATGGCCAGTTTCACCATTCCAAGGATTTTCATGGTTTAGTTAAGACATAAAGCATACATGTTATCATATATAAACTTGATTAGCCATTCCAATAGCTAATCATTTACAAACCCTTCTCTTACCAAACCATAAACATATCATATGATCATTTATACAAAGTGAGTATATTGCTATACATGCCACACTCATAACATACAAGCCATTTTACCAATTTAGGTTTCGGATAGAGTGAACGATGCCTTCGACCTATCCCGATTCTCAAGCCGGCTTGTCAAAACTACAATGAAGGAAAATGAGAGAGTAAGCATAAATTCTTAGTAAGTTCACATGCAAATAACAAGTAACACAATCATGCCATTCAACATAAACATTATTTGCATAAACAACACCAAGACATTCATGTTATATTTGCATTTAATATCTTACTACAATTTCATCATACTAAGTTCTCAACCCGAGGGTTTAAACACATACCTGTCAAATTTTCTTATTCACCACACTTACAAATATGTCACCTTTGTATTAGGTATTCTCCTTATTCTATTAGAGATCTCCCGTTGAACACATCGGAATAAGATTTCAGATACACGGATAATGTGCACATAAGTGCTACACTCATAGCTAAACAAGCTCGATAGCTTTTGAAATCTATGTAGCCAAGCTACCATGTAACCCACCCATAAAAGAACTCGGACTCAACTCAACGAGCTCGGGCGTTCGCATCCATATGTGAACTCAGACTCAACTCAACGAGCTCGGATGCCTAGTTACATCTCACGAAAACTCGGACTCAACTCAACGAGTTCGAAACTCAACCATCCTAGTGACATGTCACTTGTACCCTAATCTATTCCCAAGGTTCAAACGAGATTCTTTTCAATTACACATTTCGATCGCCTTCTTCGGAATATAGAAATCGATACTTGCTAACATCTCATACTTATCAAGTTGTTCACATAATTTGCATGTCACTAAATAATAATTTACAAAACATCATATTTCATGATAATAAGTATCATGTCATATAAATAACATTAAACCACTTAAAATAAAAATTATGTTACCATATTTACACATGAACTTACCTCGATACAAAATATTAGCAATCGAGCCTATTCCTCGTAAACTTTGTTTTTCCCTCGATCGCGACTTGAATCTCGTTTCTCTTGATCTATAATGCCAAATTAATTTATCTAATACAAATATTCATCAAAATAGCCCCTAATACGAGCTTTAGCAAAATTACCATTTTACCCCTAAACTTTCACATATTTGCACTTTTGCCCCAAGGCTCGTAAATTAAACCTCATCCTATTTTCTTATGTTTTATGACATGCTGATCATTTTTCCCTTCTATGGCAACATCCAATTCACACTCTAACATGTACTTATGACTATTAGGTATTTTTACCGATTAAGCCCTTTTTCTCATTTTCACTTAAAACCAAGTAGTACAAGTTGTCTAACATAATTTAAAACCTCATATTCTATCATAAAAAACCAAAATACACCAATTTCACCTATTGGTGTTTTTTTCCAAATGTGAACCCTAGGTTGAATTATTGCTAGCATAAGTTAATTCGAACTACTAGGATTCCAAAAACGTAGAGAACATTAAAAACGGGGCTTGGAATCACTTACTATGGAGCTTGGAAGCTTGAAATAAACCTTATCTATGGAGAACCCTTGAAATTTCGGCCTAATGAAGAAGATGGACAAAAATTGGCTTTTAATTTTGTTTTTAATTCATTTTAATAACTAAATGACCAAAATGCCTTTAATTAAAAACTATGGTGTTTTATCTTCCATTAGGTATTTTTGTCCAAACTAGCATAATGGTCTAATTACTGTCCAAGGACCTCCAGTTTAAAAACACATTACTCACAAGTACTTAATACCTTTGTGAACTAGAACACATATTCTACAACTTTTGCAATTTAGTCCTAAATATCAAATTGGACCCTCTATTAATAAAATTTCTAAACGAAATTTTCACACAATCATGCAATCATGCCATAGACCTTAAAATTATAATAAAATAAATTTTTATACCTCATATTTGTGGTCACGAAACCACTATTCTGATTAGGCCCTAATTCGGGATATTACGTGGAATACATCATGAAATTTCTCTAGTTCACGAGGCAAGGCCAATCGATATGCTACCGGCCCAATTCTCTCAATCACCTCATAAGGTCCAATAGACCACAGACTCAGCTTGCCTTTTCTACTGAATCTAAGGACTTTCTTTCACGAGGATACTTTCAAAAACACTTTATCCTCGATTTGGAACTCGATCTCTTTCTGTTTCAAGTCAGTATAGGATTTCTGTCTATCCGATGCGGCTCTCAAGCAATCACGAATCACCTTAACCTTTTCCTTGGTTTCTTTCACCAAATCGACCCTGTGAATATGATTCTCTCTAAACTCGGTCCAATATAAAGGCGTTCGACACTTACGCCCATATAAAGCCTCATGTGGAGCCATCTTTCAGACTTGACTGATGACTGTTGTTGTAGGTGAATTCAACTAGCGATAAATACTTTTCCCAACTGCCTTGAAACTTGATAACACAACACCGTAACATGTCCTATAATATCTGAATTACTCTTTCTGACAGACTGTCGGCTTGTGGATGAAAAGCTGTGCTAAAATTCAACTTTGTCCCCAAAGCTTCTTGCAACTTCTTCCAAAACCTCGAGGTAAACCTCAGATCCCTATCCGAGATAATCGATAAGGCCACCCCGTGAAGTCTCACTATCTTCGAACATACAAACTAGCCAATTTCTCAAGGGAGTAGTCGGTATGCACTGGTATAAAATTTGTCGACTTGGTAAATCTATCAACAACGACCCAAATGGAATCCTTTTTCTTTGGCATCAAAGGCAGCCCTGACACAAAATCCATGATTACTCGGTCCCATTTCCACTCGGGAACCATCACAGGCTGAAGCGAACCCGAGGGTACTCGGTGTTCAGCCTTGACTTATTGACAAACTAGACACATAGAGACAAACTCAGAAATGTCTCTTTTCATTCCCAACCACCAGTACATTTTCTTTAAGTCATTGTACATTTTCACACTACCCAGATGGATAGATAAGCAACCACTATGTGCCTCTCGTAAAATCTTCTGAATGAGCTCTTTATCCTTGGGTACATAGATCCTGTCTTGGTACATCATACAACAGTTGGTATTAATACGAAATTCTGATTCACTTGCCGTCTCACACTGGGCGATTTTAGCTTGCAAGTCCTCATCACTTTTCTAAGCCTTACATATCTCTTGAAGGAACATAGGTCTAGCTCTCATCTCGGCTAGAATCGAGCCATCATCAATCACGGTCAGTTGAGTATTCATAGCCTTTAGGGTGAACGATGATTTCCTACTCAAAGCATCGGCGACTACATTTGCCTTTCCGGGGCGGTAGTCAATCACCAACTTATAATCTTTTATCAACTCCAACCACCTTCGTTGCCGTAAATTCAGCTTCTCCTAAGTCATCAAATACTTTAAACTCTTATGGTCAGTGAACACTCGACATCTCTCACCATACAAATGGTGTCTCCAAATTTTCAACGTGAACACAATGGTGGCCAACTCTTAAACGTGAGTCGGGTAATTCTTCTCGTGTGGCTTTAGCTGTCTAGAGGAATATGTTATCACTTTGCCTTCTTGCATGAGTAAACACCCCAATCCATTTAAGGGGGCATTGATATAAACCACAAACTCTTTCCCCGATTCTGGTTGCACCAGAGCTGGAGCCTTGGTCAACAAGGCCTTTAATTTCTCGAAACTTTGTTAGCACTTCTTTGTCCATTCAAACTTGACGTCCTTTCATAAAAACTTTGTCATTGGAGTAGCTATTATTGAGAACCCATTTACAAATCTTCTATAGTATCCAGCTAAACCCAAAAAGCTTCAAACCTCTGTTACATTCCTCGGTGATTTCCACTCAAAAATGGCTGAGATTTTGCTGGGGTCAAATCTGATTCCATCTCCTGATACGATGTGTCCTAGGAATCCAACTTCTTTAAGCTAAAATTCACTCTTACTGAACTTGGCATATAATTGTTTATCTTTCAAGGTTTGTAAAATAGTTCTTAGATGTTCCGCGTGCTCACTCTCATCACGAGAATAAATCAAAATGTCGTCCATAAATACCACTACAAACTTATCCAAATGCGGCCAGAAAATGCAGTTCATCAAATCCATAAACACGGCAGGAGCATTTGTTAAATCGAAAGGCATAACATGAAACTCATAGTGCCTATACCTCGTCCTAAACGCGGTTTTTGGTACATCTTACTCCTTAACCCTTAACTGATAGTAGCCTGACCTTAAGTTGATCTTAGAAAACATGATGGCTCCCTTCAACTGATCGAACAAATCATTGATCCTTGGTAAGGGGTACCTGTTCTTCATAGTTACTTTGTTGAGCTGTCGGTAGTCTATACACAATTTCATCGACCAGTCTTTCTTTTTCACAAAAAGTACCGGAGCACCCCATGGTGAATAACTCGGTCTTGCAAACCCTTTATTCGTTAAATCTTGTAATTGAGCCTTCAACTCCTTTAACTTCATTAGAGCCATTCTATACGAAGCAATCGAGATAGGTGTTGTACCAGGGACCAGCTCGATGCCAAACTCAACTTCTCTGGTTGGAGGTAATCCGGGCAACTCTTTCGGAAATACATCCTGATACTCATATACCACCAGCACTGTCTCAAATTTTACTTCCGAATCTTTGTTGTTTAACACAAATGCTAGGTAGGACTCATACCCCTTCCTCAAATATTTCTCAGCAGTCAAAGACGAAATCAGTACTGGTGAGTTATCCAATTCACCTGATTCAACTCGAATAATATCCCCATTCTCACATTTCATTTCAATGAACTTGCTACCACAATTTACTATCACATTATGTGCAGTTAACCAATCCATGCCAAGAATTAGGTCAAATTCATCAAACGATAGTAGCATGAGGTTAGCCAGAAAACAATAACCTCTAATCATCAGAAGACAGTCTCTACACACTTTATCAACTATCACATGCCCGCCTAACGGGTTTGACACTTTTATCACAAATCCGATGGACTCAATAGACATATTCATACTGTAACACCCCGTACCCGAGACCGTTGCCAGAGTCGAACATGAGGTGCTAACAGACTTAATTCATTTATTTTCACAGTCCATTTTAAAAATTTCCAGACAAGCTGGCTAACTGCGTCACTGTCACCTTAAAAATAATATCTTGAGTTCCAAAACTCGAAAACCAGTTTCGTAAATTTTACCTGAAACTAGACTCATATATCCATCTGAAACTTTTTTCTAGAATTTTTGGTTGAGCCAATTAGTACAATTTATTAGTTAAAGTCTCCCCTGTTTCAGGGTTTGACTACTCTGACCTTCATGCATTACAACTTATATATCTCCTTGTAAAAGGCTTCAATACTTATTCTGTTTGTTTCTAAAGAAACTAGACTCAAAAAGGAATCTGTACATATAGGGCATGACTTCTAATTATCTCTGGTGAATTTATAGTGAATTTCCAAAGTCAGAACAGGGGATCCAGAAATCGCTCTAGCCCTATTTCACAAAAACTTAAGCATCTCATAAAATACGGCTCATATGATCATTTCGTTACTTTCATATGAAAATATATTCATCAAGGTTCGATTACATAATTTATTCACTATTTAATTCCATTCATACTATTTTTAGTGATTTTTCAAATCCACACCACTGCTGCTGTCAGCATCTGTTATTAAGGTAAACTTTACCTATTTCATGGTTTTCCATGAATCAACTAGAATTTGTCATACAAAGCACCAAAATGATCATGATTAACCATTCCTATGGCTAATCGTTACCAAACATTTCCATACCTCTCAATGAACAACATACTAAACGATTATAATGCTATGCTCAAAGTATATATAAGCCATTTTCGCATGGCTATCCAAATTTATACAAAACCAAAGGGTACATGACCAACAACAAAAAGGGTAGTCCTATACATGCCATTTTCAGAGTTCAACCAAAAGTGTACCAAAAGGGCTTTGATAGTGTGGACGACTTCGACTTCGACAATCCTGAGTCCGATAGCTGACGAACCAAAATCTATAAAACAGAGATTCAAAGAACGGAGTAAGCATTTAATGCTTAGTAAGTTTTGAGCAATGAAATTAGGCACAACTGAAGTATAGCATTCATAAAACTAAACGGATAATTTCATATACACATATTCTCAAAAATCAGTCCTACTTCACATTTCCAACCCTTATATTCACACATAAGGGATCAACTTAACCAAAGGCCGGAAGCTCATTAATTGTCTGAGCGAATAATATTTAAAAGGAATCAACTACTCCAATGCATATACGAAACGTACCTCATCGTTGGGATTTTACGAGCATATTAATTGAAATTATTACAGCAAGATCGCTCATTCCCAAACCAAGTACCTTCGGAATTTAGCCAGATATAGCTACTTGCTCAAATGCCTTCGGGACTTAGCCCGGTTATAGTAACTCGCACAAATGCCTTCGGGACTTAGCCCGGTTATAGTAACTCGCACAAATGCCTTTGGGCTTAGCCCAGAATTAATCACTAGCACAAATGCCTTCGGGACTTAGCCCGGTTGTCATCCGAATATCCATGCACATATCAATAAATCATGACACATCTATATTTCATTTTCATAACTAGAATTCAAACACAAGTCACTTATCAAGCATTATCATTCTCGGCTCAATAGTTACATACAAAGAGCATGATTTTGATTTACTTAAAACATGATCTAATCGAATCATAATCTAAGATCCATTACTCAAAAACTTACCTCGGATGTTGTCGAACGATTTCGGCGGCTATTCGATCACTTTTTCCTTTCCCTTATCCAACTTTGGTCCTCTAAGCTCTTGAGCTAATTCAAACAAATTTAACTTATTAAAGTCTCATTATGTTAGCTTATGGCCGAATATGACAAGGAGTTTGATAGGTCATATGGCCACCTTTAGCTCAAATACAAAATGGTCATACGTATTTTTAATCACATTGAGCAATTTAATACAATTAATCTAACATTTCCTCATGTGCACCTTTATGACCGAATACACACATCATTAACCTAATATCAATTAACTAAGCACTTTAACAAATTCTCCTTGAGCCGATTATCTAAGTCAAGATAGATTCATCATTATGCTCGCCTATAACCGAATACATGCAACACCAATCTATCTCATGTGGCGAAATATGCATGTCTATGTTGAGGCCAATTATATGCTTAATACTTCCTACAAATATGGTTACTTGTATTGACTACATACCGTTTTGTTTGAAGTTCAAAACTCGGCTAATACACATATATACACTAGTAATCAAATACTAACATTTGCACTTCACCTTACTACCATTTTTCATCCAAATAACATGAATCAACAACCATATTTCTCTTCTACTTCCTACCATGGCCGAATGCATCAAGACACCATACCATTTCAATTTTGGTCATGGGTTAAACAAAGAACTTAATGTCTAACTCAAAAATGCTAAAAAGAAAATCCAAGAGTCATCAATCCACCATCACATGTATCATTACAAAGCTTCACATTTAGCATGCAAATGACATCAACACAAATCCACCTTAGCCGAAACTTAACTCATCTTCATGCCTCATCACCACAACATCAAACACCAACCAAGAAGACAACACCCATGGCCGAATATCATCTCCATCACATAGCAAAGATTTAAACTATGGGCTAGGTAGAACTCAAGCTAACAACTAAAAACATGCATGAATCTCATGGAACAACATCAAACATACCTCCTCCTAAACACCAACCAACCGAACATGAAGCAAGAAAATCCTCTTCTTCTTCCTTCCTCAAGTCACGGCAATGGAGGAGTAGCCTAGCTCATTTTTTTCTTTTTCTCTTTCTCCTCCTACTAACCACTATTATTTTATTACCCATGCTCCTTATTTTATCATTCCTCCCATAAAACACTAACATAACATGTTTATGACATGTTTTACCCATCACATTTTGTCCACCCTCATTGTCATGGCCGGCCACTGCCAATTAAGTGGGGAAATTGACATGCAAGTCCACCCTTTTTAATTACATGCACTAATAGATCCTTATAGATTAACCTATCACATTTCACAAGTGTCACACATAAGTCCTATTAACTAAATTCACATGCAATTAACTAAATCGAAGCTTAAAACTTTCACACATTCATATTCACATATTTTAGACAATAATTATCATATTCAAATAATTTGGTGACTCGGTTTAGCGGTCCCGAAACAGCTTTCCGACTAGGGTCACTTTAGGGCTGTCACAACTCTCCCCCACTTAAGAAATTTTCGTTCTCGAAAATCTTACCGGTAAATAGGTTTGGGTATCATTCTTTCATAGAGTTCTCGGGTTCCCAAGTAGCTTCTTCCATCCCGTGTTTGAGCCATAACACTTTTACTAAAGGAACCTTTTTGTTTCGCAACTCTTTCACTTCACGAGCTAGGATACGAATTGGTTCTTCTTCATAACTCATATCGGCTTGAATTTCAACCTCGGAGGGACTTATTATGTGCGAAGGATCAGATCTGTAATGTCGAAGCATCGAAACATGAAAAACGTTGTGGATCCTTTCAAGTTCAGGGGGTAAAAGCAACCTATATGCAACTGGACCAACTCGTTCGGAGATTTCATACGGCCCAATGAATCTCGGACTCAATTTGCCCTTACGGCCAAATCTGAGTATCTTTTTCCAAGGTGAAACTTTAAGAAACACTTTGTCTCCCACCTGATACTTAGTGTCTTTTCGTTTCAAATCCGCGTACGACTTCTGACGATCTGTGGCTGCCTTCAGACTTTCACGGATTACTTTTACTTTCAGTTCAGCATCTTTAATCAAATCAACTCCGAAAATTTTACTTTCACCGAGCTCGATCCAAAACAATGGTGTACGGCATTTACGACCGTACAAAGCCTCGTAAGGTGCCATCTTAATACTTGATTGAAAACTATTGTTGTAAGCGAATTCAACCAAAGGTAAATACCGCTCCCACGAACCACTAAACTCGAGGATGCAACATCTCAACATATCCTCAAGTATCTGAATTATCCGCTCAGATTGACCATCGGTTTGGGGGTGAAAAGCGGTGCTAAAATGCAACTTGGTACCCAAAGCTTCTTGCAATTTCTTCCAAAATCGTGAGGTGAATCTCGGATCTCTATCCGACACAATAGAAATAGGTACCCTGTGTAATCTCACAATCTGAGAAACATACAATTCAGCTAGTTTATCCAATGAAAAATGTAACACCCCGAACCCGAAACCGACACCGGAGTCGAACACGAGGTGTTAACTGGCTTTAACCCCTTTACAAAATTTATTTTCCAGACACTGCCCAATCTGTGTACTAGCCGCTTTAAAAATCATATCTTGAGTTTCGTAACTCGAAAATCAGTTTCGTAATTTTTCCCAGAAACTAGACTCATGTTCCCATATATGTATTTTTTTCTAGAATTTTTGGTTGGCCCAATTAGTACAGTTTATTAGTCAAAGTCCCCCAAGTTGCAGGGGTCGACTACACTGACCTTTGTCCATTACGACTGGGATATCTCCCTGCGCGGGGCTTCAATACTGTTGCCGTTTGTTTCTATGAAAACTAGACTCAGAGAGGAATCTGCACATATATGGTACGACCCCTAATTATCTCTGGTTAATTTATAATGAATTTCCAAAGTTGGAGCAGGGAATCCAGAAACCGTTCTGGCCCTGTCCCACTAAAATCTGATTATCTCTTAATATACTGCCCATATGATCTTTTCGTTACTTCCTCATGAAAGCAGACTCATCGAGCTTCGATTACATAATTTATTCATTTCCACTCCCACTATTTTTAGTGATTTTTCAATCTCATGACACTGCTGCTGCCAGCATCTGTTATGAAAGTAACTAGGTCCATTTCATGCCTACCCTTGATCCAATTCAATCGAACATTCGTGCCATTTTCGCATGGCTTAAAGTTTACATGCCATAATTCAAACACAACGTACTAGCTTATACATGCCAAAATGATCTTCTAAACACAGTAAGAAGAAAGTACCAAAACTTGCTATCCGGTGTGATGACTTCAATGACGGCCCGACCCCGCAAAAATAGATGAGTCCAAGCAACCTATAGTGGGTGACAAGGAAACATCGAGTGAGTTTATAACTCAGTAAGTCATAAGCAATGCACTACCATCTATCAACAACATTATCACAAGAGGAAACAAAATGGAACGAGACAATTTACTCCATCCATACCGAACCATACCATAGTTCCTCCAACTTATCAATTCAATTTCATATCAATTCATGCATTCACATTCTATATACTCATCAATAGGACATTGAAGCAATTTCATAAATAGATTTATTTTCGTTACAATCAAACGACTATATGACCTTTCACCCATCCTACGATAAAACTTATGTACGTGACTTCAAGTATATTTGTCACATAGGTTCGAACTTACCGAGCTCAACACCAAGTATAAGCATAGCACCTATTAGCCACGTGCTCCAGACACTTACCCGACCCGCTGTCCGCGATCGACTCAATAGTGTCGCACACATAGTGTCCATAATAATTCACGAATGTATATTGAGCCCGCACACTCAGTGCTATATAATCAACTCGCACACTTAGTGCCACGTAATCAAATCGCACACTTAGTGCTACATAGTCAGACTCGCACACTTAGTGCCTCATGGTCAATTCGCACACTTAGTGCATCATATTCATTTCGCATACTGAGTGCAACATAGTCAAATCGCACCCTTAGTGCTGTACAATTTAATCCCGCGCACTTAGCGCCCATCTCATGGTCATAAATGGTTATCCCGCACGTTTAGTGCCGAGATCAACAACTCAGTACATCTTACCTCTTTTCATTCATTCAACAATTTCATCATCACATACGTACATGCATATATATATGTATATTTATTCATTCCAATCAGCATCAATACATACACATTATGACCATTTGAAATACTACCCACTACATGCTTAATGACTTACTTTATGTTGGGTAAAATAATTCCGAGTCGGCTACTCGATGACCTTCGATTTCCCCTTGTTGGACGCCTCTTCTTTAGGTTCTTGAGCTTAAATAATACAAATAAGAGTATTCAATATTTAACTCAATAACATGAATTTATTTATCACATTCGGCAATCACACATCATTAAATTTTCAAACCAAGATGTCATTATATGACCACATATACACATATCCATATACTCAAGCTCAATAATTATAATGTAATATCATGTACCCACTTTAAGTATATTGCCGAATATACTTAATCATACATACACCTAACCAAAACAATTTCCTAAAATCTTCATATCATTTATACACTAGGCCGATTGCCCTCACCAAGTTCACCTATGTTCTTCAACAATTCCTTCATTGATCAAGCACATATTCGGCTAAGAAATGGCAATTTTAGCAACCTTCGATTTAGTACTTAACTTTTACCACATATCAAATAACTCATTTCCTTACTCATGTGACCACGTATATTCGGTCATGCATACACACATAAAATCAATTTGGAGACTCTATCAATCCAACATACATTCGGCACCTTCATCCACCATTCTACCAAGCATGTAACATTCAAACACAACCAAACTCACATTCGGCCCTAGCTCATAACAAGGTAGCCGATTCTTTTTATAGTTCAAACATTCCTCTATCATCATTCACCTAACTTTAACATGAAACCACAAAACTCACCATTTCTCATCCAAATAACATGAACAACAACCATTCCTTGAACACTTTCTCATGACCGATTGCTCATGTTATCAACAAGATTCAAGGTTTGAACATGGGCTATTTAAAACATGCATGCATCTCAAAGACAACATCAAACATACCTTAGTCTAGCAAACCACCATAGCCGATTTTCTCAAGCTCTTCCCCCTTCCTTTTAGCATTTTCGGCCAAGGATGATAAAAGATGAACAAATTTTTTTCTTTCTTCTTTAGAACATTCGGCCAAGGGGAAATGAAGAAAGATGGACACTTTTTTTTTTGTTTTTCCTTCTTACTTTCACGGCAAAAGGGGAGGAAAGAAACAATTACCACCCATCCTTTCCTTTTTCCATTTCTTTATTTCCCCATACTTCTTATTATATTTTATCCTACATACCTCACTAGGCCAACATGTTCCCAACATGTTTCCACCCATAGCATGGCCGGCCACTACATATTAGGGAGGGGGAATTTGACATGCAAGTCCCCTTTTTCTTCCACATGCACTAATAGGTCCTCATGCATTGACCTATCACATTTTAAAATTTTCTCATATAAGTCCTATTGACTAAATTCACATGCAATCGACCAAATCGAAGCTTGAAATTTTCACACATTCATTATTACATATTCTAGATAATAAACATCACATTCAAACCTTTCGGTGACTCGGTTTAGCGGTCCCGAAACCACTTCCCGACTAGGGTCAATTTTGGGCTGTCACAACTCTCCCCCACTTAAGAAATTTTCGTCCTCGAAAATCTTACCAGTAAATAGGTTTGGATATCGTTCTTTCATCGAGCTCTCGGGTTCCCAAGTTGCTTCCTCGATCCCGTGTTTGAGCCACAACACCTTAACCAACGGAACCCTTTTGTTTCGCAACTCTTTCACCTCACGAGCTAGGATACGTATCGGTTCTTCTTCATAACTCATATCGGCTTGAATTTCAACCTCTGATGGGCTAATTATATGCGACGGATCAGATCGATAGCGTCGAAGCATCGAAACATGAAAGACATCGTGAATCTTTTCAAGCTCAAGGGGCAAAATCAATCTATACGCAACTGGCCCCACTCGTTCGGAGATTTCGTACGGCCCAATGAATCTCGGGCTCAACTTGCCCTTACGGCCAAACCTAAGTACCTTTTTCCAAGGCGAAACTTTAAGAAACACTTTATCTCCCACCTGATATTCAATGTCCTTCCGTTTCAGATCCGCATACGATTTCTGACGATCTGTGGCTGCCTTCAAACTTTCACGGATTACTTTTACTTTCTGTTCGGCATCTTTAATCAAATCAACTCCGAAAATTTTACTTTCACCGAGCTCGGTCCAAAACAATGGTGTACGGCATTTACGACCGTACAAAGCCTCGTAAGGTGCCATCTTAAGACTTGATTGAAATCTATTGTTGTAAGCGAATTCAATCAAAGGTACATACCGTTCCCATGAACCACTAAACTCAAGGATGCAGCATCTCAGCATGTCCTCGAGTATCTGAATTATCCGCTCGGATTGACCATCGGTTTGGGGATGAAAAGCGGTGCTAAAATGCAGCTTGGTACCCAGAGCTTCTTGCAATTTCTTCCAAAATCGCGAGGTGAATCTCGGATCTCTATCCGACACGATAGAAATAGGTACTCCATGTAATCTCACAATCTGAGTAACATACAATTCGGCTAGTTTATCCAATGAAAAATCCGTACGCACGGGGATAAAGTGAGCCGACTTAGTCAGCCTATCAACAACAACCCAAATCGCATCCTTCTTACTTGCGGACAATGGCAGTCCGGACACAAAGTCCATTGTGACTCGGTCCCATTTCCACTCGGGTATCATGATCGGCTGAAGTAACCCTGAAGGCACTTAATGTTCCGCTTTCACTTGTTGACATATTAAACATCTCGAAACAAAGTCGGAGATGTCTCGCTTCATACCATGCCACCAAAACCGACGTTTCAAGTCGTTGTACATTTTCGTACTCCCCGGGTGAATTGACATTCGGCTACAATGGGCTTCGTTCAGGATCATCGGAATGAGTTCCGAATTCCTTGGAACGCACAAACGACTTCTAAACCTCAAACAACCATCATCATCAATCTGAAACTCCGATTCCTTGTTCGGAACACACTCAGCTCGTTTTGCAACCAATTCATCATCGACTTTCTGAGCTTCACGAATTTGATGAGTCAATAATGGTTTGGCTTTTAATTCAGCTACTAACACATTGTCAGGTAGAACAGACAAGTGTACATTCATCGCTCACAAAGCAAACAGTGATTTCCGGCTTAAGGAGTCCGCAACCACATTAGCCTTTCCGGGTGGTAATCAATGACAAGCTCGTAATCTTTCAACAACTCAAGCCAACGTCTTTGTCGCAGATTCAAGTCTCGTTGAGTCATCAAATATTTGAGACTTTTGTGATCCGAAAACACATGGCACTTCTCACCAAACAAATAATGTCGCCATATTTTCAATGCGAACACAATGGCGGCTAGTTCGAGATCATGGGTCGGATAATTCCTCTCGTGTGGCTTCAATTGTCTTGACGCATAGGCCACAACTCGACCTTCTTGCATCAATACGCAACCCAACCCAAGTAGGGATGCGTCACTATAAACAACAAACTCTTTACCCGATTCGGGTTGCACCAAAATTGGAGCTTCAGTCAGATGAGTTTTCAGTTGATCGAAGCTTTTCTGGCATTTCTCCGTCCATTCGAACTTAACATCCTTCTGAAGTAGCTTCGTCATTGGTGTGGCTATCATCGAGAAACCTTTGACAAATCGTCGGTAATAACCGGCGAGCCCTAGAAAGCTCCGGACTTCGGTAACATTTCTCGGAGGCTTCCAGTTAAGTATGGCTGAAATTTTGCTCGGGTCAACTCGAATACCCGATGCGGATACCACATGACCCAAGAAGCTAACCTCTCTTAACCAGAACTCACACTTACTGAACGTAGCATATAACTGCTTATCCCGCAAAATTTGCAACACTTGCCTCAGATGCTCAGCATGTTCGGTCTCATCTCTTGAATAGACCAAGATGTCATCAATAAACACAACTACAAACCGATCCAAATACGGCCTGAAGATCCGATTCATCAGATCCATAAACACCGCAGGGGCATTAGTGAGCCCAAACAGCATCACTAAGAACTCGTAGTGACCGTACCTCGTTCTGAAAGCAGTTTTGGGTACGTCCGAATCTCGAATCCGCAACTGATAATAACCCGATCTCAAATCTATCTTTGAAAACACCGATGCTCCCTTTAATTGATCGAACAGATCATCAATACGCGGTAACGGATACTTATTCTTTATCGTCACTTTATTCAGTTGACGATAGTCAATGCACAACCTCATGGTTCCGTCCTTCTTTTTCACGAACAATACTGGTGCACCCCAAGGTGAGAAACTCGGTCGAGCGAAGCCTCTATCCGTCAATTCTTGCAACTGAGCTTTCAACTCTTTTAACTCGGTTAGTGCCATACGATACGGAGCGATCGAAATTGGCGTAGTTCCAGGTACAAGCTCAATTCCAAACTCTACTTCCCGAACAGGTGGCAAACCCGGTAACTCTTCAGGAAAAACATCCGGGTATTCACAAACCACCGGCACCGACTCGGGTTTCTTTTCTAACTCCTTATCATCAAGTACATACGCGAGGTATGCTTCGCACCCTTTCCTTACATATTTCTGGGCCAACATTGCTGATATTACAGCTGGCAACCCCCTTAAGTCCGCAGACTCAACTCGGATTATTTCGTCATTCGCGCACCTCAATCGATAGTCTTGCTTTTGCAATTCACAACCGCATCATACGCGGTTAACCAATCCAAACCAAGTATAACATCAAACTCGTCGAACGGCAAAAGCATCAAATCGGCCGGAAAACAGGATTCTCGGATTATTAGGGCATCTCTTACACACTTTATCAACAAGTACGCATTGACCCAAAGGGTTTGACACTCGAATTACTAGCTCAGTAGACTCAACAGGTAGAGTCTTACTGGATGCTAAGGTTTCGCATACATATGAATGAGTAGAGCCAGGGTCAATCAATGCAATCACATTAGTATCAAAGAGAGTGAAGGTACCAGTGATGACGTCGGGGGAGGATGCCTCCTCTCGTGCGCAATGACATACGCTCTAGCAGGAGTACGGTTCTCGGCGCGATCAGCCATATCAGAGGCCCCCCTCTGACTACCACCCCTGCCTCCTAAATTCTCGGTGGTCTACCTCTAGATGTCACTCCACTAGGTCTTGCACCTTGGATCTTATTCTTCTCATCCAGCTCCGTGCAATCTCTAATGAAGTGGTCCTTCGAACCGCATCCGTAACAGGCCCTGTTAGTAGACTTGCCGCAACATTCACCTAGGTGTCGTCTTCACATTGGGACATTCAGGTTTTCGTGACATTATTGCCACACTAGCTACCGAAGTAGTCGGGAGCCCATCGATGGTCTTGCCCTGATGGAAATTCCCGCAGTCGCCCTCGACTTATTAATGTCCTCCCTGAACTTCTTCACAGCTGAGAACGGAGCTTTACTCGTCGATCTTTACGATAATCTCTAGCTTCAAATTCAGCCTTCCTCTTCTCCTTTTCCAAGTTCCTCCGCCTTGCAGGCTCGTTCGACTAGTGTTACGAATTCCTTTATTTCCAAAATACCCATTAGTAGCTTTAAATCTTCATTCAATCCTTCCTCGAATCTTTTGCACATAGCAACCTCATCAGCTACACACTCCCGGGGATACCTACTAAGTCTTACGAATTCATGTTCGTATTCAGATACAGTCATACGGCCTTGCTTGAGTTCCAAGAACTCCTTACGCTTCTGGTCAATGAACCGTTGGCTAATAAATTTCTTCCGGAATTCCGTTTGAAAGAAGTCCCAAGTTACTTGCTCGTTCGGGACTATGGAAATCAAGGTCCTCCACCAATAGTAGGCGGAGTCTCGCAACAAAGATACAGCACATTTTAGACATTCATCGGGTGTGCATGACAATTCATCGAACACCCGAATGGTGTTATCAAGCCAGAACTCGGCCCTTTCGGCATCATCAGTTACTATGGCCTTGAACTCCTCGGCCCCACGCTTCCTAATCAAGTCTACAGGTGGCTTACTCAGCCTCACAGGATCAGCGACTGACGGCCTTACAGGCTCTTGGGGTGGGTTATTCAAATTTGGGAATTGTTGGACAGCCGGGTTGGCTCGGGCATATTGCACGACCCACTCATTCATCATGGTAAAGAAGGCTTGTTTAGCCCCCTCACCTTGATTATTCGCAGATGACTGAGGTTCAACAGGCGGCGTCCCTTGTGCAGGAGCAGCCGCTACGCTCTCAACGTCATCCGCTAGGGTTCTTTCTTCATCGGGATCCATTTACTAATCAAGACAAAAACATTTCAACCGTCGAAGTCATCACCTTTAAACATTAACATTATGGCATGTATAGCTAGACTCATACGTGCTATGGTAGTCCTAGAACCGACTAAACCATAGCTCTGATACCAATAAAATGTAACACCCCGAACCCGAAACCGACACCGGAGTCGAACACGAGGTGTTAACTGGCTTTAACCCCTTTACAAAATTTATTTTCCAGACACTGCCCAATCGTGTACTAGCCGCTTTAAAAATCATATCTTGAGTTTCGTAACTCGAAAATCAGTTTCGTAATTTTCCCAGAAACTAGACTCATGTTCCCATATATGTATTTTTTCTAGAATTTTTGGTTGGGCCAATTAGTACAGTTTATTAGTCAAAGTCCCCAGTTGCAGGGTCGACTACACTGACCTTTGCCATTACGACTGGGATATCTCCCTGCACGGGGCTTCAATACTGTTGCCGTTTGTTTCTGTGAAAACTAGACTCAGAGAGGAATCTGCACATATATGGTACGACCCCTAATTATCTCTGGTTAATTTACAATGAATTTCCAAAGTTGGAGCAGGGAATCCAGAAACCGTTCTGGCCCTGTCCCACTAAATCTGATTATCTCTTAATATACTGCCATATGATCTTTCGTTACTTCCTCATGAAAGCAGACTCATCGAGCTTCGATTACATAATTTATTCATCAATTAATTCCACTCCCACTATTTTAGTGATTTTTCATCTCATGACCTGCTGCTGCCAGCATCTGTTACGAAAGTAACTAGGTCCATTTCATGCCTACCCTTGATCCAATTCAATCGAACATTCGTGCCATTTTCGCATGCTTAAGTTTACATGCCATAATTCAAACACAACGTACTAGCTTATACATGCCAAAATGATCTTCTAAACACACTAGAAGAAAGTCCAAAACTTGCTATCCGGTGTGATGACTTCAATGACGGCCCGACCCGCAAAAATAGATAGTCCAAGCAACCTATAGTGGGTGACAAGGAAACATCGAGTGAGTTATAACTCAGTAAGTCATAAGCAATGCACTACCATCTATCAACAACATTATCACAGAGGAAAACAAAATGGAACGAGACATTTACTCCATCCATACCGAACCATACCATAGTTCCTCCAACTTATCAATTCAATTCATATCAATTCATGCATTCACATTCTATATACTCATCAATAGGACATTGAAGCAATTTCATAAATCGATTTATTTTCGTTACAATCAAATGACTATATGACCTTTCACCCATCCTACGATAAAACTTATGTATGTGACTTCAAGTATATTTGTCACATAGGTTCGAACTTACCGAGCTCAACACCAAGTATAAGCATAGCACCTATTAGCCACGTGCTCAAACACTTACCCGACCCGCTGTCCGCGATCGACTCAATAGTGTCGCACACATAGTGTCCATAATAATTCACGAATGTATATTGAGCCCGCACACTCAGTGCTATAAATCAACTCGCACACTTAGTGCCACGTAATCAAATCGCACACTTAGTGCTACATAGTCAGACTCGCACACTTAGTGCCGCATGGTCAATTCGCACACTTAGTGCATCATATTCATTTCGCACACTGATGCAACATAGTCAAATCGCACCCTTAGTGCTGTACAATTAATCCCGCGCACTTAGCGCCCATCTCATGGTCATAAATGGTTATCCCGCACGTTTAGTGCCGAGTCAACAACCAGTACATCTACCTCTTTTCATTCATTCAACAATTTCATCATCACATACGTACATGCATATATAATGTATTTTTTCATCCAATCAGCATCAATACATACACATTATGACCATTGAATACTACCCACTACATGCTATACTTACTTTATGTTGGGTAATAATTCGAGTCGGCTACTCGTGACCTTCGATTTCCCCTTGTGGACGCCTCTTTTAGGTTCTTGAGCTTAAATAATACAAAAGAGTATTCAATATTTAACTCATAACATGAATTTATTTATCACATTCGGCAATCACAATATTAAATTTCAAACCAAGATGTCATTATATGACCACATATACACATATCCATATACCAAGCTCAATAATTAAATGTAAATCATTACCCACTTTAAGTATATTGCCGAATATACTTAATCATACATACACCTAACCAAAACAATTTCCTAAAACTTCATATCATTTAACACTGGCCGATGCCCTCACCAATCACCTATGTTCTTCAACATCCTTCATTGATCAAGCACATATCGGCTAAGAAATGGCAATTTTAGCAACCTTCGATTTAGTACTTAACTTTTACACATATCAATAACTCATTTCTTACTCATGACCACGATATTCGGTCATGCATACACATAAATCAATTTGGAGACTCTATAAATCCAACATACATCGGCACCTTCATCACCATTCTACCAAGCAGTAACATTCAAACACAACCAAAACTCACATTCGCCCTAGCTCATAACAAGGAGCCGATTCTTTTTATAGTTCAAACATTCCTCTATCATCATCACCTAACTTTAACATGAAACCACAAAACTCACCATTTCTCATCCCAAATAACATGAACAACAACCATTCCTTGAACACTTTCTCATGGCCGATTGCTCATGTTATCACAAGATTTCAAGGTTTGAACATGGGCTATTTAAAACATGCATGCATCTCAAAGACAACATCAAACATACCTTGTCTAGCAAACCACCATAGCCGATTTTCTCAAGCTCTTCCCCTTCCTTTTAGCATTTTCGGCCAAGGATGATAAAAGATGAACAAATTTTTTCTTTCCTTTAGAACATTCGGCCAAGGGGAAATGAAGAAAGATGGACACTTTTTTTTTTGTTTTTCCTTCTTACTTTCACGGCAAAAGGGGAGGAAAGAACAATTACACCCTCCTTTCCTTTTTCCATTCTTTATTTCCCATACTTCTTATTATATTTTATCCTACATACCTCACTAGGCCAACATGTTCCCACATGTTTCCACCATAGCAATGGCCGGCCACTACATATTAGGGAGGGGGAATTTGACATGCAAGTCCCCTTTTTCTTCCACATGCACTAATAGGTCCTCATGCATTGACCTATCACATTTAAATTTTCTCATATAAGTCCTATTGACTAAATTCACATGCAATCGACCAAATCGAAGCTTGAAATTTTCACACATTCATTATTACATATTCTAGATAATAAACATCACATTCAAACCTTTCGGTGACTCGGTTAGCGGTCCCAAACCACTCCGACTAGTCAATTTGGGCTGTCAAAAAATGTACTACGGGATAAAGTGAGCGACTTAGTCAGTCTATCAACAACAACCAAATCGCACTTCTACTTGCCGAACTGCAACCCAGATACAAAATCCATCGTGACTCGATCCCATTTCATCAGGTATCATGATCGGCTGAGTAAAACCCGTAGGCAATGATGTTCGCCTTCACTTGTGACATACTAACACTTCGAAAAAAAATCGGAAATGTCTCTTCATACCATGCCACCAACAGACGTCCAGATCGTTGTACATTTTCGTACTCCCCGGGTGAATTGACATTCGGCTACAATGAGCTCGTTCGAATCATCAAAAGTTCTGATTCTTAAACACACAAAACGACTTCTGATCC